>NW_027282234.1:155000-160298 GCF_046629955.1 Centroberyx affinis
TTTCTATACTGAACAGATTCTACTGAACAGATTCTACTGAACAGATTCTACTGAACAGTTTCTACTGAACAGTTTCTACTGAACAGATTCTACTGGACAGTTTCTACTGAACAGTTTCTATACTGAACAGATTCTACTGGACAGTTTCTACTGAACAGATTCTACTGAACAGATTCTACTGGACAGATTCTACTGAACAGATTCTATACTGAACAGATTCTACTGGACAGTTTCTACTGAACAGATTCTACTGAACAGATTCTACTGAACAGATTCTACTGAACAGTTTCTATACTGAACAGATTCTACTGGACAGATTCTACTGAACAGATTCTACTGAACAGATTCTACTGAAGAGATTCTACTGAGCAGATTCTACTGAACAGATTCTACTGAACAGTTTCTATACTGAACAGATTCTACTGAACAGATTCTATTGAACAGATTCTACTGAACAGTTTCTACTGAACAGATTCTACTGAACAGTTTCTATACTGAACAGATTCTACTGAACAGATTCTATTGAACAGATTCTACTGAACAGTTTCTACTGAACAGATTCTACTGAACAGCTTCTATACTGAACAGATTCTACTGAACAGATTCTATTGAACAGATGCTACTGAACAGATTCTACTGCTGCAGGCTGACAACTCGCTTGTTTTCTGATCAGAAACCAGAACACAGGAGGGAATCGCCTGGTTATCGACTCTCACAAGTCATCTACGGTGGCCCACAGGGGACAAATCGTGGGATTTTCACTTTTTTTCACGAACAAAAATGAAACAATATTGTAGAAAAATAAAAGTAACAACATTGTAACTTTAAAAAGTAACTCATAACGGATCACAAGAATTTAAAAATGAATGTTATTTTCGTGTCTGGTCATTTACATGACCCGTCCCTCATGGAATTATTCAGACACATTAACTAACCACAAAGCAAACATTCCGGCATGTTAACCCTCCATCATCTAACAGCACAATACATAGATATCATCCAAACATAAATATAAACATAAACAAAAACATAAACATCATCCAAACATAAACATAAACCTCCCACAATTAACGCTCCAGGAGATTTCCCACAATGGAAAAACAGCAAATATACAAACATACAAACACAGCTCACTAAGCACAAATCCAAACAGGACAAAATCTGCATCTGCATCCAAACACTGTATATTTGATCCAGTTCATAAACCAATAGTTTGCAATCCATATAGAATAGAGTGTGAGGAATTTATCTATCATGTTACTTTTCTCCTCCTATCCCATGCTTTAGAGAGATATTCAGAGAATGCAAAAACATTATCAAAAAGGTATTCAATTAAAGGTGATATTAACCCTGTGCAAATAGGACTAATATGTGTGTGTGTGTGTGTGCGTGTGTGTGTGTGTGTGTGTGTGTGTGAGTGTGTGTGTGTTTTCATACACATGCTGGCAGTCGTAGTTCTGACATGATGAGCAGAGCCTCAGTGATCCTCTGGACGCACACAGACTGATGAGAGTCGTGTTACATGGCAGTTTGGAGGCTTTGTCACGTTAATTTGTGTGTGAGTGAGTGAGTGAGTGAGTGTGTGTGTGTGTGTGTGTGTGTGTGTGTGTGTGTGTGAGAGTGAGTGTGTGGTCATATAAGTGGCCGGCCTCTCTGTGTGGTCTCTCACCCTTTAACCCGAGGAGCCTCGACAGTCTGAGTCAACATCGCTCCAGGATTTGCTGCTGTGGTTTCAGGTTCGACAGAAACACGGGGCCGAGGGTTTATCAACGAGTCGACGAGTCGACGAGTCAACGAGTCGACGAGTCGTCCCTCGCTGATGATGCGGGCGGCGGCAGGAGCAAGACGCAGGGTCCGACCAAGATTATACAACAGGTAGTTCTGACCAAGCAATCTGATTGGTCAACTAGACATTTAGAACGTGCTCAAATCAGCATGACAGCACACCTAGCCGTGCTCATCACTAAATATTACTCCGCCATATTATCATACAATATATTTAAATATAACGCTACGCTAACTCTGTTCAGCCTTGATGTTACCAGACGCTCTGCATCCTCCATCAGCTGTGCCGGTGAGTCGGTGACACGGCGCTACTAGCTTAAAAATACATGTGAAGTTCGCGGACATAGCAGCTAAATCTGTCCATGGAAAAATTATTTTTTTCAGCAGATATCTTAGTTACAACAAGATCGAGCCAGCAAGGCAGTTTTGTGTCTATATGTGTGGTATTTATTCAGTTTGGGAAATCCCGCGATCTCTAGAAAGCATTAGCTCCAGTTGGCTGGCTGACTCAACAGGGACTAGAAATCGTCTCTGTTGCAGGTCGTTGCTAAGGGTCGGCCTACTTGCTGAAGTAGTAAACTAGATTCCATTACATAGGAGTCTACTGACGTGACTGATTGTTTTCCAGTTATTAGTCAGATCCCATGTATTTCCAGGAAACGGAGATAACGCTGGCAAAAAGTTTTTTCCACAATATGAATACATTTTGTTTATATCTTTTATTTTGTTGGTAACAGTTGTATAATCACAATATTACACTCGAGGGTGAACTTGGATGGTTCTGGGATACTGGAGTGCTGGTCAGCTCTTCAGTGTTATTTACTGACCACTTCTCTCAGTTGTTATTTTGAAGCTGTATGAAGTGAAAACAGGACTAATGCCTGTAGGTTTGTTGTTGAGTCTTTCTCTCTGTAGCTCATGTGAAGCTCTGAGATGTTTTGTTCAAACAGTCTGGACCCACCTGACTGAATGTTCTGTGTTTTATTCTGATCTACAGTCTTCTGCTTAAATGCTTGAAATGAGTTTCTTAGTCAAATATAAATAGTGAAGTTGATCCTATGTATGAATTTCTTTCCAAAGCCTTTGCCTTTCCATCAAGGCAAAGAATCTAAAATATAAGATAGTTTTGATTTGTTTAACACTTTTTTGGTCGCTGCATAATTCCATTTGTGTTATTTCATAGTTTTGATGTCATTACTGTTATTCTGAAATGTGGAAAAGAGTAAAAATAAAGAAAAAGGTGGTGTGTCCAAACTTTTGACTGGTAGTGTCCAAAAAGGTCAAAACTCCAGCAACACTTGTAGTATATAGAACAACTTTATTGTTAGACCAAGGTGTTTCGGCTTGTGGCCTTCATCAGGGTCATCATGAAACACATTACAAACAACATTTAAATAGGGTAGCAGAAAAAAATTCAAAAAGGTAAAAAAAAATAAAAGACAGCCAATCATATACATCCACAATCATATCATATGTGGATGTATATGATTGGTTGGTTATTTTAGGCCACAAGCCAAAACGCGTTGGTCTAACAATAAAGTTGTTCTATATACTACAAGTGTTGCTGGAGTTTTGACCTCTTTAGACCTTTTTCCCTTCTCCATGCACCTTGGAAGTAGGTGAAGTTGTGCCAGAAACCCCTACTCTGCCTCGACTGGTAGAGTCCAGCAGGTTTCAGAGCGTCCCGCAGCAGACCGTCTGTCCTGGTCCGCCTGGGGAGCCTGCAGACCTCAGCTGAGATCACAGCAGCTCAGTATTTACCTTCAGCACCGGGCGTTTGATTCCCCCCGGGCCTCCAGCAGGGAACCCAGGGGGACACACAGCGAGGGGTAGGGATGGGGGGGGGGGGGGGGGGGGGGGGGGGGTGACAGGGCTGGCAGGTGAGAACAACCAGCCAGGACCGACCCCCCCAAACCCCGGGACAGACTGAGGTTTGGTTTGGTCTGGCTCTGCTGTGAGTCCCGTCCCGTCTGTCCTGGTGGTCCGCACACTTCGCTACATTCTTGTTATTCTGTACAAATGGTGAATTATCTGTCGGACTTCAACGCCTCCACAGGAAAACATCGGATGACATTTGGGAGGTGGATGTTTAGAAAGAGTCGGACTCCAAATGCTGTTTACCTGCAGAGCCGACTAACAACTTATATTTACCAATGGAAACTAAAGCAATATTCCACTTAGTTTTAACATGGGGGTTATTTATCTCTTGACCGCCATGAAAACCAGAATATAAACTAAGTAATCAGTGGAATTCAGTACCACGATCAATTAGAGAGTCCCCATCCTATTATTCATTCAAGTGTAACGTTAAGAAATGGCTTATTGAGAACCAACAATGTCAACACTGATGCTGTTTTTATCCACCTTTAACATGACTCTACATACTGGACCTGTATCATCTACTATTGGATTTTGTCCACTCATGTTGCTTAACTGTATTGTACATGCTTTTTATCACAATGATGCTTTTAACTATTGTATGTTATATTATTCTAGGATGCCTAACAACGTCAGGCAAAGGGACTGCCGATGAAACTAGCCTTTGGCTAACTCGGGTACTTTTACATTTGTTTTAATGTTGATTAATGTACATCGTCCCTTTTCAAACAATAAATTGAAATTGAATTGAAATCAGATGCAGCTGGACGACTGCTTTTAAGACAACAAAGCATCCTGGGTCCGTCAGCATTTTGCATTTCTGTTCTTGGTTTATACTAAAATTAGTATTTAAAAATAAAAGTAGATCCGGTCCCCCAAACAGGAACTATCTCTCCTAAACGGTATCCCTCCGCTGTGTTCTCTTCTATCAATAAAAATGCTGTTTGGTGAAATTCTGTTCTGAAGCGTCGGCCCAACAGTCAGCTGGAAATCATAGCAGCAGGATCTGATGCTGAATCGTGTTCAATGTCAGTTTCCATTCAAATGAAAGGAAGAAAAAATCTGAACGCTACAAACTGGTCCAGCTGCATCTGATCTTGGTGAGGAGATTATATTCTGGTTTTCATGGCGGTGAAGAGCCAAATAACCCCATGTTAAAACTAAGTGGAACGCTGCTTTAACTTCTCAGCAACACTCTGCTTCACATCCATACAGTTCCACACATTCCCACTGGGAGCCGCCCAGTACAGCCAGTCTGCTACTGGTGGCAGCAGCGGCAGCTCAGTGTCAGGTGTTGAGAAAGTGGAGATTGTTTCTCATTCACTTTCCAGCTGATAGAGGGATTTGAACCGCCAACCTTCTTTCTGCCAGCTCTGATTGGCTGGTAGCTGCTGGTAAAATCCCGCCTCCTGTCGCTTGTCACTTTATGGAAACAAACCACTCAGTCACTCTTCACAACTGCAGTGTATCAGTATGGAGAAAGTTACTCAGCTGGTAATAATTACAACTTTAATCAGATGGTAACTTAGATAAAATACCAGTCCAGCATGAAGCCTGCAGGATTTTATACCAAATGCTAAGTCTCCAGCTAATCTAAATGAATTTCACCTGTCTCCTTTCCTATAACTAAGTAAT
>NW_027282235.1:0-103199 GCF_046629955.1 Centroberyx affinis
GTGTCATATTGCATTTATGGATTTGGGCTTTAAGCACAATATTCAGTATTCTGAATACACTGAATTACCAAAGTTGTTGTGGAATTCTCAAGATGCTTGTGGTGCATTTTGTAAATTGGGGATGATTGAGCTTTAACCTTGCCTTAAGGTCTTCTGCTGATCTCTTGACTGTCTGGAAGTAAAACGTTTAAGTGCTGATTGCATAAGGGCGGGTGCATTTCGTGTAGCAACTGCTGTTTGTATAGTATTATGTTCCTGTATATTGCTATTTGTATGGGTTTCTAAATTGTGCTATTGCAATAAGCCTAGTGTTGACTCAAAATGATACACAAAGCTCTTAGTGCCAAAGCTGTACAAATTGTATGTTAAAATGATGACCCTATTTTTTGCATATATACTGTATAAGGTTCCATAATTAGCAGGATAGACTTTAAAATGCTGTTTTTATTGTTTGTTTTTAAAAGTTAAAATATTATTTGGGTATGTGGATATATGGCTAGTTTAATAAAATACTGGCTTGCCGAGCACTGATAATTTTTGGTAGAGTGACATTGTTTGACGTTGCTGTTTTTGCTACTGATACTTTTTATTCATCTTCAGCTACAAGCTCTAGTGTCTAATATGTGTACGTATGACTATAGAACATGTGGCATGCCAATCGGGATTTTTTCAGTTGATTTTCAACTTTTGCACCTTTTGTCATAATAAAGTTGAATGGTTAAACAACCTATTGGGCTGATCTGCTTGATTTTATTGTGTCACACTACTGTGATAGATCATAGATTATAACAGAACATGGGTTATACTAATACTACATTGCAAACATTTAAATTGCATTTGAAAACACAAGACACACACATCACACGCACATCATAAATACACTTTTATTATATTTATTTTATAAAACACCTTTATCAAGATGCATTTAACCCTACCTGGTCATTTAACAATATTACATTCCTCAGAAGTATATTGCAGAATTTTTTAGGGAATTTTTAGGGTTCTTCCTGATTACTCAATTCACTGAATAGGATTGTTAACTCTATAGACCCATTAACTCTTACTGTTGACAGGTTTGTTGCTGTTAAATATTTCAACAAAATTTTAAATAAAACAAATAAAAAAAATACATATTCTGTAAAGACAGTATCATTCTATAGCTTGCTACTAAAACTGATTTTGCTTTTAAATAATTTCTAGTTAGTATTAATTGGTTATTACAATTTTGTAAATTAGTTTTTTGGTGGTTTTGGTGGTAAAACCTCTGAAGTACACTTTCTTAACCATTCAAACACACTGAGGGTGCATTGTATGTTAATATCTATTTAATGTATCATAATTCTCTAATGTAAAACAAATTTTGACAGCAACAGGATAAAAAATCTGTTAAATCCATTAAGCACATTTCTTTATTGATTAAAATGTGCATTATCTAATGAGGCTAGAAGGTTGAGAATTATTTGCTCTCAAACTAGGGTTTTTCAAGTAGAAAATGGCTTATGTAGGATGGACACAACCGGTTTCTTTGTTGCTGGCTGGAAAGAGTTTGCTCATGACTGGTGTAAACACCTGAGTGACAGAAAGTGGAAAATCAGGTTTCCTTAATTTATTTTATACGGGATAGTGCTCCTTTGCAATGCAGATAAAGCCAAAAAAAACAAACAAACAAACAAAGCAGAAAGAGTTAGGCTTGAAAGATAAACTGTGGTTGGGCGTATAGTTTTTTTATCTTTGTACCGGTGCTGAGACTTCCCTCTTCTGTTGCATAGTGACAATAATAGCAATACTTATCAAAAGTAGCTCCAAGAGGTTCAGGTCATAGTATTGAGAGTAATGTGTGGTTACTTAAAGAAGGAGAAAAGAGGTAGGTAGGTCACAGAACATGCTCTACCACTGTCTCAAGTGTCAGAATATAGCTGCAGGGCAGAGTGTTCAGGATGCAGGTATGGTGACAGGTGAGGAGAGTTTGACAGCACACAGGTTTAGGTCATATGGGTGCTGTACAGTATGTAGCTGATCTGTCTACTGCAATTCCACTAGATGTCAGCATTCATGATTCACATACAACTCAGCATGCAGCACAACTCCTAGTACAGGCGCTTATAATATCATGCCTTGGCAACTCCTTACTGGCAGGGCTCCCGGCATGTATGCTCAAACCTCTGCAGATGATCCAGAACGCAGCGGCGCATCTGGTCTTCAACCAGCCCAAAAGAGCACATGTCACTCCGCTGTTCATATCCCTCCACTGGCTCTCAGTTGCTGCCCGCATCAAGTTCCAGTCCTTGATGCTCACCTACAAAGCAGCAACCAACCTGACCAGCCGACCTACCTGAACTCCCTCATTCAGGTCTATGCTCCTTCCCGCCCACTACACTCTGCCAAGGAGCGGTGCCTGGTGCTGCCACACCACAACAAGGCCCTAAGTCTCTGGCCAGACTCTTCTCTTCTGTGGTTCCTCGGTGGTGGAACGAGTTACCAAACTCCATTCGATCCGCAGTCCCTCTCAATCTTTAAGAAAAGGCTAAAGACCCAGCTCTTTAGTGAACACCTTCTCACCCGATGGACTGTGTAACCAAAAAAAAAAAAAAAAACTCTTTATCTGCCTCTATGCACTCTATGCACTCTATGCACTGCCTCGTAGCACTGCCTCGTAGCACCTATGTCCTGTCGGACCAGAACTTTATGGCACTTACTCTCGTTGTTCTTTCCTGACTAGAACCTTGCTTGTGTTGTATTAAGTCTTGGGAAATTGTAAATTGTAAATTTTACAACTTCTAAATAATGTCCAAAATAAGGAAAAACAGTTCTAATAAGGTTAGGAATGCGTGGGCACTGGATGTTCCAGTGACTCCAGGTCACAGACGCCACTAATTTTCATTCTACAGGATAATTGACAGCTGTTTTACATTTTCCCCTCAGTCTATGAGTGAAAATAATAACTATTGCACACACTTAAGCTAAGCTAAGGAGCGGATGGCTTGGTACCTGTATGTGAACCAGGCATGCAACCTGGGGGCCATATAAAGATGGCTGTCTCAGTTACAACAAGTTGCAGCAAGTAAGTCTTGAACAACATCACCGAACAGTGGCTCCATGAGTCGGGGAAAAGTACATAAGGATTTAAGGGAGACCAAGCTGGAATTCTTCTGAAGGATTAAAGATTACCTGTAATGGTTCTTTAGGCTTATGTGCCTAATTGTCACACCTTATCAGGGAGGCCAAACTTTATATCAGCAGTTCTCATGATGTTGCTGTCGTGGTATCCACCTGGTATTAATTTACACTGTTAGATTGTTGGTAATAAATGTGTGGTTTGAAATGCTCCTATTGCTTGCTTTGAGTCTAACCAAACATTTCTCCCTGACATGATTTATTCATTGTCTCTGGGCCCCTCCCTTGTTGCTTGAAAGTCTGGCTCAGTCTGATGTTTATCTGCGGAACAGCTGAATAGCTCAAGACTTTCACAATGACTGATTTCACCATTTTCAGAAGTCTAGGCAACTCAAAGGTAAACAACATTCTCCTGAGGCAGGCCTTTACCTGATTTATGTTGTGATAAAAGTTTATTTCCCCCTCATTATACATTGCAAACTTTATCTGATAAAAAGATTCTATTAAATTATTTAAGAGGCTCCCTCTCTTTCCACACATTTTGTCATCAAATTACAGTTGATATGCCTGACCATGACAGAGCAGATTTGCATACTTCAAAAACACCATTAAGTACTAATCAAAACACTATAAACAGTAAGAAAAAACTGACATTCTACTTATTTAATCAGTGTGATCATTGCCTGTTCCAGTGAGTCAGTTAAAAAAACAAAGGGATTTCTCAGCTATGGCTTTAAGCTGCAATAAATAAAGTAAATATACCACATAGCAGGGCTAACTCATATGGAAGGGACTTATAATATATTGTAATATATGAGTGCCCTTTTTTCCCTTACACACCTTTATATCTATGGAACTAATGAAAAAACACGACACAGAAAATACTGATAGGACTGGATCTTTTATTTTGAGACGTGACAGTGAATGCATTTTGAGGTAAATGTTACAAAACTGTATTTAGGATGATAGTTTTTCTTTTTTGACACTGGCAAAGCATGACTTGGAAAACCAATGACTATAATACTCACATAATTGTTAGGTTCTAACATCACTCATGGTCTTTTTCAGTATGAGCCACATTGATACGCAGTATAATTTAGGCTAAACAGCTATATTTCATCATGATCTGCACACTGCAATATATAGTTTAACATTTGCATATCTAGCATACTTCTTCTAATCTCTCTGCACCTTCCAACAACAATTATTGATTATTTCAAGTGATTGGTTCACATAGCACATAGAGCGGCACGGCTACGCTTTACAGTCAGTGGCGAACATCATGGCGGACATCTTCCTCATCTTCTAATTCATCCTCTTCATATTCTCCCATCTCATCAGCGGTGGCATCCTGATACTGCTGGTACTCAGACACCAGGTCGTTCATGTTGCTCTCAGCCTCGGTGAACTCCATCTCATCCATTCCCTCTCCAGTGTACCAGTGCAGGAAGGCCTTGCGGCGGAACATGGCGGTGAACTGCTCAGAGATCCTCCTGAACAGCTCCTGGATGGCCGTGCTGTTGCCAATGAAGGTGGCGGACATCTTGAGGCCGCGGGGAGGGATGTCGCAAACTGCGGTCTTGACGTTGTTGGGAATCCATTCTACAAAGTAGCTGCTGTTCTTGTTCTGCACACTCAACATCTGCTCATCCACTTCCTTCATGGACATGCGGCCGCGGAAGATGGCCGCCACTGTGAGGTACCGTCCGTGGCGAGGGTCACAGGCCGCCATCATGTTCTTGGCATCGAACATTTGCTGCGTCAGCTCTGGCACGGAGAGGGCACGGTACTGCTGACTGCCCCGGCTGGTGAGGGGCGCAAAGCCTGGCATGAAGAAATGCAAGCGGGGGAAGGGCACCATGTTGACGGCCAGTTTACGGAGGTCAGCGTTAAGCTGGCCGGGGAAGCGGAGACAGGTAGTCACTCCACTCATGGTGGCTGACACCAGGTGGTTAAGGTCTCCATAGGTGGGTGTGGTCAGCTTCAGGGTGCGGAAGCAGATATCGTAGAGGGCCTCGTTATCGATGCTGAAGGTCTCGTCTGTGTTTTCCACTAACTGGTGAACGGAGAGGGTGGCGTTGTAGGGCTCCACTACGGTGTCAGACACCTTGGGGGAAGGCATGACACTGAAGGTGTTCATGATGCGGTCGGGGTACTCCTCACGGATCTTGCTAATGAGTAGTGTACCCATGCCAGAGCCGGTGCCCCCGCCCAGTGAGTGGGTGAGCTGGAAGCCCTGGAGGCAGTCGCAGTTCTCGGACTCCTTCCTCACCACGTCCAGCACTGAGTCCACCAGCTCTGCTCCCTCAGTGTAGTGGCCCTTCGCCCAGTTATTTCCTGCTCCACTTTGACCTGTAAGATGCAGGTAGTATTTAAAGACACATAATTTTAGGCAAATACATTTAATTACTTATTATTTACCAACACACAGGGTTTGATGTTGCAATCCTTTGAGCCATAATCCAAGGTGAGTATTCATACAGAAGCCCAATTCTGATGTAAAAAGAGTGATGCACTGACCCACAAATAAATAAGAAAAACATACGATATGTTAGCTTCAATGAAAGAGACATTAATTCAATGAAAGAGACAATAATTGATTGTATGTATATTTTATCATGAGAAAACAAAGCAGTTGTTTCCAGAGCTCGCCCCTGTTTGTCTGTTCCATGGCAAGGAAAAATGGAGAGTCATCCTGGGGTGGATTTTATTGGCCTCTATAGCCTCAGTCCTTTTCAGCACTGCAGCAGTATCTCCTTGTAGACCACTTTTCGCTGAGTCACCATGAGAGCTGTCTCAGTCTGACACAGCTGCACATGGGCAATGCATCACATTACTGGCACAATGCTGAGAGGCTGCAGCAGCTTTACGCCAGGAATATGCATTGCTGTCAGGTGGAACTAAGCTCAGCCTTAGAGGACATGACAGGAGATGCTGACACACACTGATCTGTGCAGCTGGTTCAGGATGAACGGTGACATCACGATCACTTGTACACTCACCAAAGACAAAGTTGTCAGGTCTAAATAGCTGTCCGAATGGGCCGGAGCGAACTGAATCCATGGTACCCGGCTCCAGGTCCACCAGAATGGCACGGGGGACAAATTTATTACCTTTGGATGAAAGAGAGCAAAGGATAGAGGAATACAAAGAGGGAACGGATGGGTGGGTGGAGTAAGGCATTGACAGTCTCTAGAGTGTGCACTGGGTGAGCACAGTATCATAATGAACCATGAAAATAAACATGGTCACTACTTTTTAAAGCATTTGTACCTTTATATTAAACCTATCAAAAAGCAGAAAAGGGACATAAATATAACGTCACTGTTTGCTAAAGAAATTACTCTTTAAAGGATACTGACAGCCTCTCCATCATACTTGATGTTTGAAAAATCACATGGTGCCTTTTATTGTGTGTTGCCCTCCCATTTGCTCCACCCTCTCTCTGTGACCCTTCTTGCAAGCAGACTGCAGCAGCATGCTGCACTGCTTGTTCTAGAAGAGTGGGGCATTAAAAGTGCTGAGCTCTGCAGAAACCACTCAAACAAAGAGGTAATCTACCCACAGACATGCCTCTTTTTCTCTCATCACATCGGCTAAGGTCTTAATGTTGCTGGCTTCTGTAAAAATCTCTCAATCAGCTCTCTTAATTTTTAAAGAGAAATTGATTAGTGGGATGCTCAATCGATCCGCATGCAATAGTGACCCAGTAGTTGACAATGATGCCAGCTCGCAACAGGGAAAAAAAGGATCAATAATGCCTGCTGCTGACCACTGGAAATATAATAGACCTAGACATTGTAGGGAATATCCTATGTAGGCCTATGTGGGCTCCCTGTGTAGGCCTTTAGTTTAGAGATTTAGGCAGATGAGTGGGCACTTGAGTCTGACCGCTCAGTGGAGCTATGACGGACGACACTGGATGCATTTGCAAATGACCTTCAACATGACTTGCCAAATAAAATCAGACCAATGTATAGTGAGATGAGACCAAGGTACAGTGAGCTCTGGGTCGGCTATACAGAGACTGCAGATACCTGTGCTCCCTATGAGAGAGAGACAGAGAGAGAGATAGAGAGAGAGAGAGAGAGAGAGAGAGAGAGAGAGAGAGAGAGAGAGAGAGATGTATTTAGCAGGTTCCTGTCCTCATTTTTCCTGCACAGCGGGACCTACTTTTCCCTGGCAGCTAAATTAGTGACATGGGCATACTGTGCGATTCAAATTAGGTCTACAGCTTGCATAGCATAAGGTCATGCAAGGATATGAGCAATACAGAATAAAGCTGTTTGTAGCGGTTAGCATTGTTCAGATGCAAACTTGTGATCGGTTTAAGACAAAGATGTACAGATTTACACACAAACATTTACCTGATGCCTCATTGTAGTAGACATTTATCCGCTCCAGTTGCAGGTCACTGTCACCTTGGTAACTACCAGTGGGATCGATGCCATGTTCATCACTTATCACCTCCCAGAACTAAGATGGAACAAATATATCCATATGAACTTCCAAATGTCGGGTTCATATCATCATTTCAGCTCAAATAACAATAGAACGTGGCGTGGGAACTGTGCGTTACTGTAAGGCCTTATTTCAAATGCGCATCTGTTTGGTGACAAAATGACACGCAGCAGTGGGGCCACACCACTGCAGCCTTTGCCTCGTAGCAAAGCCCAGTCAGACCAGAACCGCACCCACATATGTAAACAAGTAACAGTTCGCAATCTCTCACAAACTTAGTTAACATAAACAGAGGGAGTAACTGTTTCAGTTACTCAGGTCTATAAACTGTCCAACACAAAAATCCCATGGGTATGAACAATTAATAACACGTGTCACGTTCCGCATCAAAACTACCGTCCAGTTAGCCTATGTTTTTTTTCCCCTTCCAAAATATCAACTCCATTAAATTATAAAGATCATACCTTCGCCCCAATCTGATTTCCACATTGTCCAGCCTGGATGTGAACGATTTCCCTCATGATGCGCTTTGGATGCGGGCAGAGAGCTTTCTGTCTCGACTTCACCGACGTCCAGTCTTCAGTCCCTTACCGCTGTATTTCTCAAAATCAGCACTTGCCTCATTCCTAGGACAAGCGTTGAGCCGGGGAGAGAGATAAACGTGCTGCTGGTTGGATGACGTTGTACCAGCGCAGCATCCCAGTATCCGTATCAGCCAATGGGAGCGCGCCGGTTTGATGCAGTGGACCAGAGGATGCCGCATCACCCGCTGTAGCCTGACATCACCCTGTCTCACACCAAATGCTGCCTTTTTCAGTGATGTGTGGCTGTTCCAAAGTCCAGACAATTGTTTTTACTGACATAAAATAGCAAATATATTACCAAGAAGATTGTATAACTTTATCTGCACTAGCCTTAATAACAGTCTGCAGATGTGCATGTGCCTGAATACATTTAATTCAAGACATTAGGGTTGAGCTTTGTGAATATCATGT
Source organism: Centroberyx affinis (assembly GCF_046629955.1). Lineage (NCBI taxonomy): Eukaryota > Metazoa > Chordata > Actinopteri > Beryciformes > Berycidae > Centroberyx > Centroberyx affinis. The sequence goes on from NW_027282235.1 coordinate 8,571, forward strand.
TTAGGATCAGCAGGATCAAGTACCTCTAAAAATCGTTTTGTTTCTCCAATCAGGGGAAATAAATATCATTTGATACTTTGAATCTGCATTTTACATATCGCTGTTGTCATGTGAAAACCTTGTAACTCCAATTTTTGGTGATTTTTATGTTCTAACTTCAATTGAAGGATCACATGTTCCTCTATGGGTTGAGAAAATTCTAGAACCCTTTGAAACCTGTTCAAACCCCATTGGGTAAACTCAAAAATACATGGTGGTCAAGCTAAGAAAAGAGGCTGTTTTTTAAGCTCCTGAAAAGTTGACATTTTGGAGCATTCACCTGACAGTGATAATATGTGAGTATCTACTTGCTTGGAATCAATAAGTGTTCTGATAAAAATTAATGATACATTGACATCAATAGTTGATCAATAAATAGCGGTTTATTTTAACAACAGGTATGGCTTATGTACAAGTGCATTATTCATGTTAAAACAAAAAACAAAACAAAACAATCTGAAATTATAATGGTACAATCCATGGTTTTTACATTCATTCAAATCTCCCATCGAGAGATTCTGAGCCATACTGTAGAGAGAAGCAAGACCTGAAATGTGGACACTGGGGACTTAATGTCACTGAGACCTTTGCTTGCCAGGGTCAAAACGGTTTGCCAATCAATGCTATGATCTATGATCTATCATTTCATTTCATTTTGGTGTTTCCACACTTATTTACCAAGGCATAGCTAATGTGTTCGATAGTCTAATGTATTCAGTTTTAGTCATCTATCAGTTTTGCTTTTCCACCCATCATTATCCACTAGTCTACACTCTCGCTGGTGCTAATTTTGCTTTGGGTTGCTTTCACTGATGCTGTTTTGTATCCCAAACCAAGATAAACTGACTGCTGACTAGGCGGGGTGTGAGAGAGCTGCAAACGGGAGTGGAGACATCAAGTGGAAGCAACAGATCTGATAAAAGACACTGGTCGTATTGTGCTGTGTCACTGTCTTTACACTGGTGTTGCACGGGCTTGGGCCATTTGTACAATGTGCATATTGAGACAGAGAGAACAACATTCAAAGACACAGGGAGCCAGAGTGATGTGAAGCCACTGACCACTGCAGACAATTTCCTCTCTAGCATGTGGATGCAAGAATTCCTTATTTAATCCAGTGTCAACACCCTATTCCATAAAATAAATCATATGTGGGTCTATTGCAAAAGTGTGTTTAACCAGACTTGCTGTATCGTCTTTAAAATTCCACTACATTTTCCATTTTTTTTGTTTTACTTTTAAGGCAGCCAAGCTCTAACAAATCGGACGTCACATGATTGCAGGACATTGTGCTTTGAGACTTGGCATGGCGTGTCTTACACATGAAACGCTCATTACGCATATTTCTATAAATGGAAAACACGTTTTGTGATGATCCATTTATAATCAAGCTTCATTCAGAGCTTTCATACTTACATTGATTTGAGCTGTAGTGTGAGGATGTCATTCACAGGAAAACAACCAAAAAGCAGGTCTGCTCAATCATCAGATATCAAAGCATAGTGTAGCATTTGTCAGTGCACATTTTACTTGGATATAAACACGAGAGACTTTTTGGTGAGTAAAGCACCTGCGAGGTTCTCCACAAGCACAAGTGGTTGCACTAGAAAACAGTGAGAATAACAGCATATAATTGAAGTCTGCTGATGTCTGTCACCACTGAATGAGACCACATACGCTCTTAGATAACTGCTATTCCCTGGATAAATGACTTGCAATACAATATACTGTGAGAGACTGAGTTTTATCACATTTGAAATGACAAGACATCATTCAGTTGGCTCTAGAGTTTTACAGTACAGTAGTATTGTATTATTATGAAAATTGTTGTAAACAGTGGCCTATCTGTAATCATAGCTCTTTCTCTGGACAGGTATTACAATTACCTCCAATGCATGAAGTATGTAGCTACCATTGTCAAGTTAGACACAATTCTTAGTCAAGTATAATGCTGTCCACAGGTGGACGTGGGCTTTGGAAGAAAAAGCTCCTCATATATACGTATATTCTATATATTTATCAGAGACAATTTCTGTAAGCAAGAGTCTGTTAATTTAACAATGTTAATATGTTAAGACCTCGACAAAGAATAAAGCAAAGGATTGAACCTACATTTTAAAATGTCACTTTGACAAATGTATAAAATATTGCAGATTTTTTTTTTTTTAGGGTAAACTTAGTTGTATGTGCATGTATGAATCATGACATACAACAGCTGTTTACAAGATGATTTGAAAAACACACTGAAGGTTGGCAATGTTGTAATAATTTGTAATCAAATCAAACATTTTATCACCCATGGGTTCATTTCAAAAATAGCTTTTGTGTCTTTTTAAGGTTGCTATTTTGAACAGTTTGTTTTGTTGACAAGTTCACATTTTTCTTTTCATGCTTTGTCCCCAATGCAAAGCATAAGGTGCCACTAAACATTCACACAAATATTGTAAGAATGCCTTATAGCTTTGTACAATAAGGGCACGCCACGGGAGATTATGCTCAAAAAACTCAATCAAGCACAACAACAAAGTATGCATTTACTTACAATATCACATTTACAAAAACAATTGCATACCATAAATTTCATTGACTGGAACGATTGGAAAAATAAAATTGTTTCTTTCGACCAACAAAGTTTGGGCATCTCTCTTTCTTTTTCTCCAATTACATCGTTGTTCATACAATAAACCGCAGGTTGACGAATGTAACTCAGCAATTTCATTCATACGTTATCTTTCAATTTTAATATACCATCTGGCGACATCATTTTTGTCCCCTTCAAAATACCACACAAGTAGTATTTCTGAACTTTGGAGCCTCATCTGGTGCACTTTAATCCACATACAGTTCTATGACACAAGGGACAGCACTATCCAGAATTTTCCCCCAATCAGGTTTCATTCTAATACTGTAAATATTTATTCATACTTATCTTATTTGTTGGCACTACATCTACATTTAATTTTTGGTCAGAACTGTTTTTGGCGTGTTCAGAAAATTACTCCAATTCTGACTTTTTATCTCACTAAGGGCAAAACACTCCAAAACATTCACATTTTTTCCTCCATCTATGTAAGGCGATATTTCTATACAAATATGTTGGATGGACATTTCATTGGAGCAAAAGTACGAGTGATTTTTTTTTTCTTTTCTTAGCAACATTGCGTTTCACACCAGTCTTGGTGACATGTTTCAGTGATTGTGGGTAGAATTTAAGTCTCTTCAAAATGACAGACAGTGATTCTCATTGATTTACATGAAAGTAGTTTATAGGCTGGTGATGTCCAGTGACATTCAGCAGAGCAGAAGATACTGTCACATTGTCACAGACCAGCCTCCAGCACTCTCCCACTTGCATGGTCCCATTCATTGGCTAATCGCAGTAAGGGGACATTGAGAAACATGCAACACTGTAAGACATGTTTACTCAACTCCAGATGGGGGCAGTCTTTGTTAAGCGCCTGAGGCCTGAGCAGGACTGTTAGTGCCCCCATTACTCTTGTGGAATGGGCTGCTTCCTGCATCAGAGACCTCCAGTGATGCTTCATCCTGGTGGAAACATCGGATCAAGACGACGCCACTCCGTTGACAGTGTTGTTCTCTGTGCTGGTACAGTCCCTGATGGGAAGGACACCAGAGTCTATGGGGGAGGAGACGGTGCAGTCCAGTACAGAGGCGGGGGCCGCCTCCGTAGCGGCAGAGTCTGAAATGGCGGTCGGCACCGAGTCTATGACAAGTGAGGTGGCTGAATCCAGTGAGGGTTGAACAATGTCTGTGACAGTCAGAATGGTAGATTCTGGAGTGGAGGTGTGAACAATGTCTGTGACAGGGAGAATGGTAGAGGATGGCGTAGGGGGGTCAACAGTATCAATGACAGGGCGAGTGGGAGAATCCACTGGGGGTGTATGACCTGAGTCAATGGGTGGAGGAGGAGAGGGTGGAGGAGAAACAGTCACTTGGACAGGGGGAGTAGGGGGAGGAGGAGCAACATCACTAACACAGGGAGAGGTAGAGTCTAACTGTGGCGGTGGGGCAGAGTCTATGACAGAGGGTGTGGGAGAGTCTCTAGCAGCTAAAGGGGTGACGGGTGTAGATGCAGATTCATCTACTGATGGGGTTTCTAACTGAATGGGAATGCCAGAGTCTGTGCTAATGGAGGGCGGAGGGTCAATGGAGATGTTAAAGTCCGTCTCGGGAACCGGGGAGAGAGCAGGAGAGGGAGGGGCGCTGTCATGCACAGGTGGAGTTGGGGAGTCCACTAAAGGGGCAGGGGTCGCCTCCGGCAAAGGTGGAGTGGCCGAGTCGAAAATCGGGGTGATATCGTTAATGTCATCGGCCGGGGTGGTGGTGGGAGAGTCTAATGTGGAGCTAGGCGGGGGTTCAATGACAGGAGTGGTGCAGACCAACATGGAGGTAGGTACGGACTGAGGGACAGGGGCAGCGGAGGAGTCCGGTGAAGACGAGAGGTGCGTTTCGACGGCAGGGGGAGTGGTTGACTCTTTTGTAGGGGAGGGTGCAGTGTCATTCATCTGGGGAGCAGTAGAATCCGTGGCTGGCTGGATAGAATCCATGAGCGGTGCAGTGGAGTCTTCGGCATTGGCTAAAAGTGGGTCTGTGGCACATGGGGCTTTGTGTAAAGGAGTGGAAGACAGCAGATGCTCTTTACTGGCAAGTATGATGCACTCTTTATCCAGGGCAGTGATGGGGGCGCTGGATAAGGACGACACCGAGCGACCGTTGGGGTCTTTAGGCTCGGGCTTAATGGGGCGGAGCTCCGTGGAGGCGGGGACAGGTATATCTACGACCGACGGAGCGGTCAGATCGACAGCCGAGGAGGCCGTGGAGTCCATGGTGGACACTGCAGTGGCGGCTGCCTCGTGAAGTGGGGTGTCGTGCACCCTGGTGTAATCCCTGCTGCTCTCCGACTGGGCCAGCAGGAGGCGCTGCTCTCCAGGCTTCCTCGGGGGGAGAAGGGGTTGGCGGGTGTAGCTCTCGCCGTCTGCCAGGGTCTCAGGGAGGGGCTGATAGCGTGTCTCGGGCAGCAGTAGAATGCAGATGATGCAGATGAGTGTGCAGCACGCAAAGATAACATGGTGAAGGAAATAGCCCTTCTGATTGTGGAGCTCCATAATGGGGGCAGTCAGCATGCCGAAGCCTGCGCTGGCCAGGACCAGGCCCAGACCACCACCCCTAAGGCAAGAAACACAAGGTAATCACCATGTATGATTTAGTGATGACCTCTAAAGGCTTATATATTCACAGTCTAAATGGCAACAATTTAATTTGCCTCAATGTTTACTCTAAATCACCCAAAAGAGAAGGGTGTGTCCTGCAATGATATTCAAATATACTATAATCAAGGTATGGTACAAACTATATGTTACACTTATGTAGCACAGCCAGCAACAATGATCTTTCATGGAAAGAGAAGCTCTCATTTACACCCTTTATGTGCTTATATTGACATATCACTGCCATTTTATCACACAGCAGCAGAGAGTGCTGCAGTACCACGAAACACCCTCTTTTGCATGCAGTCCCATTCCTCTTCTGTCATCGCTTATGTTAACCACCAGAGGGTGCCCATCGGCCGCCCCATCTGCAGCACACCACTCCTTACATAACCCAAGATAATGAAAATCCATTGCTGTGTCATATATCCTCAGAGGGAACGGCTAATTTGTAAAAGATGTGGATATACAATTACATATACACTGAACTGTGAGGGGCTGTGTTGTTTTCAACGGTTCAATGATCTCATGCAGCTAATCCATCTGCAGGGACATGTAATGTGGCGGTGGTTTCCCTCCATCCAACCTTGAATCTTAAACCTCTCGATTAGCGAATGACTGGATCATACGCTAATCAGGATAATAAAACATAATGTGTAAACAGAACACTTTCCGGCTTTGGTCACGACATCATTTACACTCCCAGTCACCTGATGGCTCTAACAATGATAACATTGATCATTTGAGTAACATTAAAGTATACAACGTAGAACAACAGTGAACACATTGTAGACTTAAAAGTTAAATTCCAAGCCCTGACTTCCGTGTGAAAAAACAAACATGTGTTTTACCGGTGTTTTGTTGGGTTTACCTGATGACAGTGGGTGTGATCTCAGCACAGAAGAAGATGCTCAGGTTGCTGACTGCGTGGGAGGAGAACATGCCGATGATAGAGAAGGCAATGGAGAAGTTCCTATTCAGCGTATCCGAGCGCTCTGCAGACAAAGCAAAAAACACAAACGTACACCACTTTTCACTCAGTGCTCTGCATAGTGATTATACAGGGAGAATACCAGGTGTAGCGTGTAATGTGTAATTATGAAGTGTCCAAAATAATCTGTTTTTTCAGAGGTCCATATTCTTTCTAAAAAGCACAACAAGAATTATGGATGTCAAGTTGGTGTTCCACCTGTAGTTTCATAGCATTTTTTAAGATTATTTTGTAGCATTTCTGCTTAATTAGAAAATATACAGTGGAGAGTGACAGAGGAAATGGGAGAAAAAGAGAGGATGCCTTCCAATGAAGGTTTTAACTGGTGAAAATTAAGGGTACCACATACTGTATCACCTCATTAAAGTTTTCCAAAACAAATAAACAATCATCCGATTCTATTAATATTGCCTCATGTAGGAATTCCACACTATCAAATGAAATATAATGATCATCTGAGCTAGTACTCCTGTGAATTGCTGTATTGCCACTTCTTTGCTAGTATTAGAATGTGAATGCATTGATGAGAAAACATACATGTAACCTACATAAATATGTGTTTATTTTGATCAGTTACTGTAGATTAGGCCTTTTTACACTATGACTGTCTGACCCTGCCAGCTCATTTAGACCCAGCATGGTTTGAATGCCCATTGGTATGAATGAGATATGTTGAAGTTGGCATAAAGAGGATCATAGGAGACTGCTGTGCGATCGGTTCTAATCTCTAATCCCTTGTCTGACTACAGGATGGCTCATTTTGCTGCCCAGAGGGGGATTAACGGGGAGAGAATAAAGGGATTGGTAAACAGAAGAACAGAGGAGGAAGATGGGTGCTGAGGGTCAATTAGACAGCTCCATAACAGAGAGGTTCATTCTCTTCGACACAAAGGGGAGAAATGAGTGAAAAGCTAGATGTAATTACACCAAGGACTTCATTAGGAGTCTCTCCAGGGTTTGTATACTCCTAATGAAATCTGTGTGCAGCGCATTTTTCGAAACTTGATCAAGATAGTGCAGCAAATTGAGTGGCTGAAGAGTCGATTCACAATTTCTAAAGGCTGATATAAATTATACCAGAATTACTTCTGACCAATAGTAATGAATTATTGATTATTTCTCAATTCATCTACCCGACTCTAAAACACTACAACAACACAATTATAAATAAACATATATCGATTATAAATTATCTTACCTATATTCAGCTGAACACTGTACTTCCCCAGCACTAGAGGATTAAAGAGATAAAAAAAAGTATGTATTAGTGAATCAGTGACATACAGTAGGAAAAAAAAAAAAAAAAACATACAAACATGTTGCGCAAAGCTTGTCAACACTCTGTTAAAACACAAACCACTTCAAACGGGAACATGAAACATGGACATAACCTTGATGTGTTGACTCAGGTTAAACATTAAGTCTAGCTCATTTGTAACTGAATGGACTGACTTGAGTACTGTTTTGATCATGTAGAGCACCCTCGCTACACAACAATGCAGTTTGAAAGTCCAGTGGTAAATGTTCTAAAAGCATAGTAATTCAGACATTGATCAACTGAAGAGTTTCTTTACAAAATGAGATATTCACCATTTAAATAAATAAATTTAAAAAAAGAACACCCACTCTCGCATATTGACTGCTGCTTAAGCATTATGGTTTAGTATTGAAGTTAAGACTCATCTTAAGACATCTGCTTGTAAATGTCAGACAGAATGTCAGGACAGAATCATTTATGTCTTTCAGATATTAGCAAATTAGCAGCTTTTCCAAAATGGATATATAACAATTTGGCATGAAACCCTTCAACTATTCCATTAGCTTAAGCAGTGTTCACATACACTCAAAACACTGACATGAAGTCTTTGCAGCATCTTTGTAAGAGATACTGGACTTGGACAGGCACAAATAAAGACAACTCTCTGATCTAAGGGCTGACAATGTATGCTACTCTTCCAATTCTGGTGGTGAAACAAAAAAGACTAAACTTATGTATGATCAGTATTTGATACTAAGTACTATTGACAAGTGTTAGACTGATATATTGGGCCGATATTGGCCTTTTATGAAATATCGGATATTGGCCAGTCATGTTGTCTCCAATATGATGGAGATTTCCCTGACCGCAGCTATATAAAAACAGTCTATAAAATGTGACATGAAGTTTTATTCACCCTGCCTTAAAGAGCTGCTAACCCTAAAACAACTTCATTAATATGGGTTTCAATGGAGAGTTTTAGTATCCCATGGCCTAAATGCTGTTTCAGACGCTTTTCCACGTTGAATATACGAAATATCGGCAAAATACAAAAACCCATATTGGCTGAACTTTTCTGTTGGGCACACGTGACTACAATCTGTACACAGGTACATGTGTGAGTGTGTGAGATCGCCTCGTTCATAAAGTACTCACAGTTGAGCAGGCCGAGCTGCAGCAGTGACGCCAGAGCGGTGATGATCATGAACATGAGGAGGCCGCCCCGCCGCCCCATCAGGCCCACTGCGGGGCACAGGGCCATGCAGGACGCCACAGCGATGCCCGCCATGGTGTAATAGTCAGCGTAGAAGTTATGAAACATGGTGGTTTCCTGGGCCTCGGGGTCCATCATGCTGCGGGCGAAGCAGTGGTGGATCCCATAGCCTGTTAGCCTGGATAAAGGACGTAAAGAGGGAGAAGGGTTTAGGAAGGAGAGAACATAGACAAATATCAGGGAATATCATGGAGAAGGGCAGATGGTACAGAAAATGTGGGAAGAAGATAATGGAGTGTGTAGGTTGAGAATGGAGAGAAAATGTGACAGCACAATGCATCATGGGAAGGGAAGAGATGAGGGAGAACAGGAAAAAGAAGAAGAAAGGAACAAAATGGGATACGCTAAGCGAAGAGATAAACAAGAACAGAGAAAGGGCATCCGAGCAAAGTGGGATAAAAGATGAAGAGCATGGGAGTGGACGGAAGATAGGAAGAGGGAAAATTCGAGGTTTATCGCTTTTTCTCTCATCTCAGCTTATCTCAAAAATGCACGCACACACCACAAACACACCCAAAAACACATACATACACACACACATGCACACGCCCTCTCTCCTGGTTGTCTAGTGTTTCATAAGGACACAGCTCATGCAAAATTCATGCCGAGTTAGGGAGTCAGGGACACCATGCTCTGAAGCAGAGCCAAATCTGTGTCTGCCTTAGCTAAAGATGAGGTCTAGGATGGAGAGAGGAGAGGAGAGATAGCACTTCACATGAACAGAGAGAGCAACACAAATATGGAGAGACAGACAGCGGCGAGGGCCACTGATCAATGGCGTATCGAGCTTCCAGGTCAATAGTGGCATCTTGACTGCACAAAATGGCGAGTCTGACTGGCATTGCCTCGCCAAACACACACGCACACATTCCTTTTTTTACTCTCTCTGTTTTCAGGTCCTCCCACGGACACAAGCACCTAGAGAGCGCATAATCGATAAAGATGCATATGCAATTTCCTAAGCACACACTCAATGACACATATACAGTACACACTTACGAGTTGACACAGAGGACGACAATGTTCTTCCACAGGTTCCTCGTCCCGACCATTTTGACAATGCATGTCTTTTTGGGTTTCTTTTGAAGAGCTCTTTGCAGTTCTGAAAAAAAACAAGGAACCCCAGTCAATATCGACACGTCAGTGGTGTTTTCAGGTCGAAGGAAAGGCAGACGGCGTTATGTGCTCTCTAAGGAGTCAAACAAGGACACTTGTGCCCGCAGAACATCCTCATGTATTTTTAATGACTTATCCAAGCACGTTTCATCCTATGTGACTAATCTTTTCCTACTATGCGAGACAGGTATGAGAGTGTCCAGGGGAACGTACTTGGGGAGGAACAGGGGATGAATGGAGGAGGACAACGCCCGTGATACGGCACACAGCACACGGCACACAGTGGATGTTTTGGTATCAGACTGCGGGTTGCCACAGGAACAAACCTCCGCATTCTGACTGTGTGTGTTCATGTTGACGCAGGCATGTGACGGCATACCACAGCACTGCTTCAAGTTTATCTCTGGCTATATCATTGAGGCTTTCCACTGATCCTCTGGCCAAGCAGAAAGCCTACATTATCAGACTAACCCTACCAACATCTATTCTAATCAGCCACTTTCCAGAGCTTACATCCTCAGCGGTTACAGACACAGATATTTGTCATGCCACAGTTTTGCTTCTGATATGTCAGCAATGTACAATAAATGCAGATTAATCGTCAGTGGACGCATTCACGCAAACGTAGTATGGAGAGCCGAGTACTTGAATATATGTATACTACTACTCAATGCTGCATCAGCACACAGTCTCTGGGTTCTAAAAAAATTCAATTTCACATAGAGTGGTTTGATTAGATTTTTTTTTGCCTGCAGAGCCACTGCTTTTTGCAAGTATATTGATAACTGTGCAATGGCATGTCAAAGATGGCAAATGTATACTACAGTAAACAGTGTTGTTAAACCTGATAGAACTTAAAATGGATGCAATCTACTATGACGTTTGATAACAACATGGTTAACTCTGCTCTCTGCTTTCAGGAGTCTGGCAGCTCTTATGCATGTAGCCACTAACAGCTGAACCTGGGTCAAAGTGGCTGACCTGTGTCCATCTGCTGTCAGTACACCATGTGTCAGCGCTTGTCCACCCACCCAAGGCAATAATGAAATTAATGAAAGTCCCAGAGTGCCATAGTGTATGTTTAGCACCCGCTGCTACCTCAGGAGTGGCCTGTTACTATGGTTACCAGACAAGAAATGGATGTAACCTTGTCAATCTGCCTTATTTAGGAAAGCACAACCAGCCTAACAACAAGCCCTAACAAAGCACAGAGCTCCTTGCAGAGAAACCATTTGCTCGGAAGAGGACATTGCACTAAACATATAATAATGGGATGCATGTGTTTGAGTTTTTAAAAGGTTACAATGAATACAGACAGTGGTCTTCATTATGCTAATCAATGTCAAAATAAGAAAGGCATTACTTTTTCATCAAAAGAAAATGAAAGCAATGTTTATCACATGAAAATGAGTGTGAATCCATTACCTGTGAGGATCTGATCAGCGTCTAGCTCCGTGTTCACCTGGTTTTTCTTTGCAATGTGTCCCATGATCCACTTGGAGCGGCAGTACTGCTGAGTGGCCAGCAGCCAACGCAGCGACTCAGGGAAGATCCTGTCAAGAAGACAGAAGACTTCCTTCTTAATAAGAGATGAACCCCAAGTCACAATGAAACGAGTCCTCCTTTATATCACAGACATTAGTGGGAGACTGCTTCAAATCTCGCTACATCATCCTCCTTCCACTGCGGAAATCCCTGTCTTAGTATAAAAATAAATTCAGCTCTTTGTCTCCCACGCTGATTGAAGTGCATTATATCAGCAATATTGTTGCTTGATCAGAGATTAGGGCTTTGAAGTACTTTTGATTGTTTCTGAATGGAAAGCCCTTTGTTGTTCAGGTGCGCCATGGAAGCAAAGCCAAGCTCTGTGATGCTCTATGATGAATCTAAATTCTGGGATTTTCCTCTGCTGGCTGTGTACACCTCAGCTGTGGTGCTGTAGTGTACTGTGTGCCATGGCAGGGTAAATGGAGGTGAATACATGAGTATTTACTGCCTGAGCCTCAGCAAAAGAGACTGTAGTCACAGTAGAGGTCACTGGAAATGAGTTACATTATAGACATTAAATCTAATTCAGCTGGGAATACACTGCTGCAAAATGTCCTTGGAAGCAAGACTTTCTCCTACTCCTCGCTGTATATCACTGATAAACCTTGTAAAACCTGTGAAAGCATCTTTAGCTTTACAAGGTTTAATTTGGACCATAAAACTCTGGATGCTTAAGAGTTTAACACATTAAGCTTAGAACTTAAGCTAGCATCACACAACAGAATAGACTTCAAAGAACAACTCAAATTGAAAAACAGCTTGTAACCTTGGAACAGAATAATGGAAACCAACATAAAGCAGGTCTGTGCCAAGGTGCAGCAGATGCTAGGGTGTTTCCCTTACCAGATGTAGGACAGCATAAGCAGCAGGGGGCAGATGATGACAGCCTGGAGGACCTGCCAGTCACGACAGAGGTATGCCACCCCGGGCATCAGCAGCTGACCACCCAACACCACAAAACTGGCCACCATGGTCATGGAAAAACGCCATCCTGGCAGACACAGCTCAATCCCTGGCAGAGAGAATAAACGGGAAGGAGGAGAAAGAGAGAAGCATGTGTCAGTGAGTTTTCTGCAATGGCTATTTCTACCTGTGACAAAATGCCCATATAAGAGCTAAAAACCAGTATGATTTTGAATGGAGCAGAAGACATTTTTTCTTGGTTAAGTGACACTGGAAGTACAGATGTAAACAGAACATCAGATGTAGAATATTATCTGATCTTTCTTCATGCTGACAGAAACAGGCCACACAGTTGATGAATCAATCACACAAACATGCTACTGCTACCGCTGGCTGGATAAGGGAGACAGGCCAGAACATGGATCCTGACAGCAATGCCATCCCTCCCTATGCAGTGAGATTTACCTTGGTCTGATGCAATGTGGAGGTAATACCAGGCCAACATACAGTATGACGACTATTAATACTGTGACTTTACTGTGAAGAGAATAAGCCGATGGTAGCAGGCAAGCCATTGCTGAACTTTACATTTAATTTAAGACATATTAATATATTAATAGAGGAGATAAATCAGCATCTACAGTTGTTGTTCTGTGCACCAAGACAGTAGGCTGCTGTGAGACTGAACTAGAAAGAGGTTCCTTGTACCCATTCCTCCTCTATCAGAATGGCACTGATTCATTCACCAAGTCATTAGCATGCACACCACGCTGACAGCCAGCAACCAGAGACAGTTCAGCCCTTTAGACTCTGCAGCATTGAGCATGGACTCACATCAAACCATAGAAAGTGAATAGTACTGTAATGCTGGTATTCTCATAGTGCCTCACTCTGTCCTCCCTCATTCATCCCTTTATCTCACACATCACTTTCTATTTTTTTTCCATTGGGTCTTTTCTGCTGCCCTGGCATGCGGACAGTCTCCAGATGGGCCTTTGAAGGTGACAGGGCCAGCATAATACAGTGGGTGCCGGCGGTCCCGCTTCATTCCTGAGGAAAAGCCTGGAATTTCAATTAGGACTTGCCCCCTCCTGAGGACATGAATAATGCTCTCTGTTCACAGACACTATCGCAGCTGGAATGACAAAGCCAATGAGCGGAGAGCAGGGCGATGGGTGCAGGACCTGCTGAGTTTGAACTAACTAACCTCAAGTCTCCTTCTCTGTGTGCTGTTGGAAGGAAAAACCATGGTTCACTGGTTATGGACCGCATGGGATTTGAATTCTTGAGTTATGTATCAGACGTCATGTGCACTGAACAGGCCATTGCACTGTGACCCCAGAGTATGTCCTGTGGTGAGCTGCGCCAAAATGCTGACACACACACACACACACACACACATAACAAGACAAATCACATACACTCACATCTTTTACAACTACAGTAAGGATACACCACCATATGGACATACATATCTATGGCATGTTCCGTAGATGGAGCCGCAGAATAAAGAGCAGAGGTTTGTGGAAAGGAGGGGAGGCCTCCTGAGCTCCTTACTCCTGCTGACCCTAATCCTCCACATCCCACTAGATCAGCATTCCCACAATGCCCTGCTCCAGCCTGGGTCCCACTGACACAAATCTGCCCCCAACTAAGCTGATGTCGCACGCAAGGCACTTGCCAAAGATGCTAACCTGCAGCCCCTGGGGGGGGGGCGAGAGGAGTGGCACATACACGTTCACGAAAAACTGACAAAGCGCCCTTAAATACATTTGGTCACATGCACATTGGATGAGAAAATGACATAATCAAAGAATGAGCCAATAGCCAATTAATAGTCACAATAATCCCCAAAGAAGCTTTGGCTGGTTTGCTGACTTTGGCAAAACAAGTATGTGATTCACACCCTCTGGTACAGGCCACAGCAGTTCACTAGCCTTGAGTCAAGTACACAGTGTTCAGTCAAGGAGGCCCATTGTTTTACAGTGAAACAACTGGGTTGATCACTAGGGGCCGTCAGTGGGGCCATTCCCTGTACCCAGCAGCTAATGCCATGACCTCTACTGGTCACATGAGCTCCTCATGGCCCCATGCCATGATGTCACCCCCTGATCCTGGCCATTGGGTTTGTGTGTCACACTCTCACTCGCTGATTGTCGGTGCTCTGGGCCATGCTGTGAAGTATTTTATTAGGGGGCTATAGACTAAGGTGAGGTCATACTCATTGATCAATCCCTTATCTTAAACTGCAAAGAAGGCCAAATAGCCACAGGCATCGGTCCTTTGATCTACTGTAAGTGGGCTGAAATTCTCAACAATCAAAGTATATGTAAAACGCTGTCAGGAGAGAATTTTCTCCTCCTTTTGACAATGTTTGATTTTGTGTGAGTGCGTTTGTGTGTGCTGAAAACACACAGAGACAAAGATCAACACAAAAAGCAAGCAATCAGCTCTACAGTAGGCCCCAAATGGGAATACAGTGACTGATGAACAGTTTCCACTCTTAAACAAACAAAAGATTTAAGATTAAGTCTCACAAGCTCATCAACCAAAACAGATTCATCAGACTGACCAAATAATTACTCAAACATGGTATTTGTTCCCTTTTTCTCTCATTATCAGAGGACAGAGAAAAAGTGCAAAGGTTGTTCATGCTGATTTAGCCAAACACTGGACTTCACTCAGGCATTTGTGGAGGGAGATAGCATGTGGTTATGTCACAAAATGTCTCTCTCATAAATAAACAAGCTTTCCAATTGATCTCCACTCTGGGCCAACCAGAACATAGTCAGGTCATCTGTCCTTTCACTTCTAATAGGGAAGTAGCAGTCCTTGAACTAAGGCGGGGGAAAACACAGATGTAGGCTACACATGTAGGTTAACGTGCTGGGGGGAAAGATAGGGAGGAAGTTTGCTGAGCAACCAAGAATGCACACTCTGCACAAAAGGGAACTTTAACCCTGCACAGAGGAAAAAAAACTGAGTCTGCACCTTAACCCATTTATCAGGGGACGACTAGAGGGGGAGGAGAGGACTGAGGGGAAGGATGAGGCAGGACGACTGTTCAACCCATGTATCACAGGGAAAATGGCTTCCTTTTGTTGAAAAGGTTTAATTCTGTGTTGTACTCATACAACACAGAATCTATGTTCCACTCTGTCTCTCTCTATTAGAAACAGTGATGCTGCAATAGGTAGATTTCATCACTAGTCAACTTGAACGCTTGTAGGCTTAATATTCAGAATGAGATGCCTTTCCATTTTCATTTCACAAAGCCTGGGTCTCCTTACTAAGGCCCTTGTGATCCTACTGCAATATTTCTGCAGTTGTGTGAGGCCGGCCTGGCTGCCTGTCCTCAGGGAGCAATAGCCATGTGATAGGAAATGAAAAGCTTTTCTCTAGAGTCCAGACTTAGACAATATCTCACATGTGCTACTCAAGTCAGCAAACCAGACAGAGATATCCATCACAGGCATGTACAAACAATCAATTTAAATACAGACCGCTAGACAGATAATGAGACAAATAGGCAAACACAACAACCTGCCTAACAGACTGTACAAACAGGAATCTGACATTGACACAAAGGAAGCCATTTTCACACAAGGACATACACACACACACACACACATATACGCACACACAACTTCCTCTCTCTTGATCTCTCCCTCATCTCTGTGCAGAGAGATTAATGCCTGTGGTAAGAGGAGGGCACCGCTGTGAGAAGGCACCTCATTACCGGCAACAGATCCTGTACCACAGAACAGTGAAGAGGGTCTGGCCTGGCCTGGCCTGGCCTGGCCTGGTCTGGCCTGGACTTGCCTGACTACCCTGGCAAAACACAGCATAGCGCTGCAGCAGGAGGTGTACAGCGCCAAATCCTGTCTGAATGGAACAGCTTTACTCTCAAATGGAAGGAAACACACAGACAGGCAGCTATGGAGTACATATAACTATATACCATCCCATGGAGGACGGATCAGATGAGGGGCTATAAATGACTGCATGCACTAGAGAAGCAAAAGAAATAGAGCACTGTAATGGTACACAATATCATTATACATCACATCTACCTCTCTTACCTGTGATTCTAATGCAGTCAAATGCAGTCTACCTCTGTGTGTACTCTTCTCCAACCTTACTAATCCAGTAGTAGTATATGTACAAAGGGAGTGAGAGCATATACTACCCACACAATCAATACAGTCTAGTGAGTGCCTGGGTGTATCAGCAACATCATAATATACGGCTGGAATAAGTACAAAGCTTATTATATGACGAGCTTATTAATATTGGTTCTAGGTAGTGTTAATGGCTGCTAAATAGGCTCTTGATCAAACAGAGTGAGCTATCCCCACTATATTAGAAGATAACCTTATCGTGTCACCAGGCAATGTCATGTCATGCTTGTTTGATTTATGGTGGGGAAAAGGTTTTTTTAATTGACTATTCATCTGCCATGGAAAATGCAAATCTAAATGGAAACTAAAAAAAACAAACAAACATGATTTTCATTGGGAAAACTAACGATACAGTACTAACAAATGTTTCTTGTTTAGTTTAAGTAGCGTTCCAGAAACTTTTCCTGTCAATGTGACAAATGTCACTATCCAAAAACATAGAGGATATAAATAAGTTAAATATCAACAACTGTGAGCCAGTTATTTCCCCAAAGCATTAGCGTGAGCGTGTCAGACAGCATCTTTGATCGACAATAACATGTTTTTCCTCTGGATCACACTGCGTGCAACGCGTGCACACACACTGAGTCATTGAGAATGTGTGTCAAAGGTTATTGAGAGAGAAGTTCTTTGTGATACATGACTGGGGACTGCATGACAGAAACATATAGTCTGTCTCACACACACAGTCTCTCTCTGTCTGTCTGCCTCTCTCTCTCTCTGTCTCTTTGTCTATCTGCCTCTCTCTGTCTCTCTCTCTCTGTCTCTCTCAGTCTCTCTCTCTCTCTCTCTCTCTCTTTCTATGTGTCTCTCTCAGTTTCTGTCTGTCCATATGTCTTTCTCTCTCTCTCTCTCTCTCTCTCTGTCTCTGTGTCTCTCTTTCTTTCTGTGTCTCTCTCTGTCTCTGTCTCTCTCTCTCTGTCTCTTTCTCTCTCTAGAAGACACATCTCACACACCCACGACAGGTATAGGCAGGCCTCCTGTGATTCAGAGGTGGAAAGGACCCAAGTACTGTACTTTTTATAATGTACTGTTTATTTTAAAGATACTTGTGCTTTACTTTAAGTTTTCAATATTAGGGACTTTTCTCATTTTCTTACACTTCAAAATTCACATTTTACTCCACAACATTCTCTAACACCTGCATTTACCAGTTGCGTTTAAGAAATATAATGGAAAACACTAATGCGTGCACACACACTTTAGCTGGCAATTTATATTCTTCAGTCGGGATCAACTTTTCGTTTACCTAGCAAATATTTTGATACAGCAAACTCTTACTCTTACCCAGAGTATCCCAAAGGTATTTCAGCATTCTGATTATCAGGCATGTGTACTTTCACCACTGTTGTTACAACATGACCTCTGGAATAGTACTCCTGCTAAAGTGACATTTGGTGTAAATAACTACCCTGGGAAAAAATATATATATATAACCGCTTCTCTGTCTTGGAAAAGCAACCCATTTTCGCCCCCAGTAGCTGATACTAATGCATGAGGCAACAAGCGTAAATAAAAAGCGAGCTCTAGCCCACTGCCCCAGAACACAATAATTGTCTCCAACTGATCACAACAATCTCATACAAACACCCAGTGCCGCCAGCTAGCATGACTCAGCTAGTGTGTGCTGCTGTGTGTGTTTATCTGTGTGCGGGGGGTTCAGAGGTGTGTGTGTGCGTACTGTAAAAACGCACTAGCTAGCAGCACCGTGACCCTGAGCTATAAGCACTAGAGCTTTGTGCGGTGCTACAGTGCTAAAAATGCTAACACACACACTGATGGAACACTAGGGTATAAATAGCTGCGCTGCATCAGATGACTCTCTATAGCTATCGGCTTTGCTATTCTTCCGTAATGTTTAATAGCCAACATAGATCAATGGGGTGGAGAGATGACCTATTAGTCTGGTCTGTTTTACATGAGAGGTCTTCGCCTTAAAACACAGCAACACTTCACTTTCACATGCAGAGGCGGCCTAATTGCATCACATTGCACCACAGTCCAGCACTCAGAATGGCAGCTTAAATCAGAGGTGAAAAAGTCCTTTCTCCTTTCCACATTTCTCCCCATCTTACTCCCCACTCTTTTTTTTCTCCCCATACTTTTTTTTCTGCCTTCTCTCCCTTTGTCTGATAAGTCCCCCCACCCCACCCCCAATCTCCACTCCTTTTATTCCCCTCTCTCTGCGTGGCAGTTAGCGTCAGGAGCCGAATTAAGTGTCGCCTCACATCAGCCATGTTGGCTGCTGCAGTGGGCCTGAATCCGACAGGCCATCCTAGCGGAAAGGACAGTGGCAGTGCTCAAATCGCTCCCCCTCTTGTGGAAAGGGGCTCCTCATAACTCAGTGGATTGCCTACTTGCTGTTCTCATAGAGTCCAGCGCAGGGTATGACGGGTTAGGGCAGAGTTTCCCAGACTTGTTCAAACCAAGGACCCCCATATAGACCACCATTTGATGAGATTTTGTCCCACATGCCCCCATCTGAGAAGACCTTTTGTTTGATATGATGTAGTACAGAATTGCTTATTGTTTTATACTGTACATAGATTAAATAATGTTTTTTTCTTCCTCTACTCTCAGATTATTTCATTGTGCAATATTTCAAAAAGATTGGTTGAAATTAACTGTGAACCCCCTCTGACCGCTTCAAGGACCCAGAACCCCACATTTGGAACCACTGCTTTAGGAGACAGTGACTTGGATGATGTGGGTTATTGTCTTCTTTTTACTGTGTGCTCTTACTCATAAGGATTTGTCAAATTGTATGTGAAACCTAAGAGAAAGGCCACGATCATGTTTCTGACTTCTGTAATGCCACCTTCTAGATTAAGATTATGAAATGGCGCCTACCCTTCCAGATATGTGCACTAAGACTTAATTGCACATGGTAATGGGCTGATGAGAATGGGGGATTAGTGTCATGTCTCCAATACAAACACAGCTGAAGCTGAGATTTGGACCCGACTTCCCATTCTCGGCAGAGTCAACCAAAGCAAACCACAAAAGAAGGTCATGTGGTTTACATGCTTCTGATGTTAAATGTGGAAATGTCATATGACAGCGAGCACCAGAGTTCAACTGGATTACATGTACATTTTAGGTCACACTCTTACCCAGAGTGATTCACAAGGAATGACCAGGTAAGGTTTAGGTGACGCACATTCTCAAGGACACTTTGACAGGACACACGGCTGTTGCCGGGATTGAATCTGAGCCTATCAATGTAAACACAAGGCAAACACAAGGAAATGCAACTGATTTAGGAAAGTCCCAGAGTGCCTCATTTACTAATTTACATTTTAATGTAAAACAGTTAGTGACACTTTGCTGTTGGCTGATGCAACAGTCAATCCACATTTCAAGGCTACAATGGATTCCGAACCAGTATGCGTTGAAATAAAATGATTGATTCTGTCCAATAGTGTCTCTGTTATTGAATGATATATACTGTAGCTAAACTTCGACCAGCACTAGTGGAGTTTTGTCAGTACAGAGTGGTTGAGGGGAAAACATCATATGACAGTAGCCATAACACATAGAATCAGAAATAGGGGCAGCAGTATAGCGATTCAAAACCTATCCAAATGTGCATATTTAACCTTATGTTTAACCTTCTGTAAAGGTTAAACTTACCTAGGTAAAGTTTACTAGAAAGTTTGGCAAACTTTTTTTGAAAGCAAGAATTTCATGTCATGAGGATATTGGTTCTTAGAATAGAAACAAGGAAACAGCTGATGTGGTAAAAATATAATTAGTATTATTGCTTCATAAATGAGTGTCAAACCCAATTTCTTTCTACTTGGTGTGTGTTGCTTAACAACAGCAGGGAGAAAAGGTATTCAGCTGACTGCATGACAGGTCCATGGTTGACTGTTGGCTTTTATGACTCTTACCTGAGGAGTTGGCAGGCTGACTGATTTAGAGTGGCACTCCTTAAAATCTGTATTTACTCTGCAATTACTAGGAAGGCAAATGCAAAGAATGGAGAAGCAGGGTAAAGAATGAGAGAGTGAGAGAGGGAGGAAGGAAAGATAGATTTGGCCAAGTAGAAATTGAAAGAGGGAGTGGGAGAGAACAAAAGAAGGTTAAAAAAAAAAGAACACAGAAAAATAATGAGAAAGAAATATTGAAGGGGAGATGTGGTCTGGGGGAGAGAAAGCAGCATAATCCTTTGCTCCAAAGTCTGACCTAGAATAATTGGGCCCTCTGTAGAACAAACAGATGTAGCTTATTTTTTGGCATGCACCTCTGCTACACTGTAGCTCTCTGCCCCCAGAGAAATGCTCTAATAAATTCAAATATTGTTCCCTTTTCAACCATCACAATGCTCAACTGCTCTGCTGCTTTGGCCACCAGCTGTTCAGAGACATGAGATTTGTGTTTTAATATGCCTATTCAGTTCTTTCTTTTTTTTTAGATGGTTTCAAAGTAGACAGCGACAGGGAAGACTGGGAGAGAGAGGGGATGACAAAGTTCCCAGGACGGATTCAAACCCAGGACATCACATTTACATCTGAGCCACCAGGACGCCCCATGCCTCTATACATTTGTAAAGAGTGCGCTGCATTGGTCACTGCACCACTAATGCAAGAGAGATGTAAGATGATTCAGAACTTCTACAATAGCTACCACTCTACACAGACTCATATTCTTCATATGAAGAGTAAAGAATACAGACAGGTGTATACTAAGAACTACTAAGTCCATAGTGTACAATAATCTATTGAATCATAAAATGCAGCCTGATGAGAAAAGAATGGATGCTGATGTCACTTTCATTTAAAATCAATAAGGCACCTTACTGTACAGTGGCATCCAACCCCTTTGGTCCTCTCTCCCTTCTTCTGTCCCACCCTCTCTCCCTTTGTCCTGGGAGTGGACCAAACGCTCCTTCTATTTTGGGAGTGCAGCGAAGCTTTTCAAGGTATACGATGTGGAGTAAATTAGAATGACAAGGACATGGAGACATGGAGGGGCCCCCTCCTTCGTCATCTTGCCCTTGCTCCCTCTCTCCCTTCCCTCCACTTTTGCAACCTCCCTTTGCACCGGTCAATTACTGCAGCCAAAGAGGCTTTTAAGGATCCATCGCAAGACCAGAATGTGCATCAACTGGAAGGCCAATTACCAGGACACTATCAAAAGTCCCTTCTCTCCCATTCTCTCTCCTGTTCCCCCTTGCAGCTTGCTAGATTATCACTCCTTTAAAGCTTTGCTGTACAGAGAGAAGGTCACACTCAACAGAGGGGATTCATCTTCATGAACATTATGGACTGTATGGACACTAACTGCAGTGATGGGTGAGACTGCAGTGAAGGCATACTATCAAAACCCCCTCCTCTACTCTCCTGTGTCTTTATCAGTAAAATCCCATGAAAATAATTTAGTTGGTCCACTTAAATAAAAATGAAAGAGTTCACTTCAAGGGTACACATGCCAGTAATTGCTCTGTAGTGAGAAGCGTACATCCAAAGAATGGCATTCAGTTTAACAAATGTTAGTAGGTCACTGCAACAATTGCTTCTCTTTAAAGCTTCTTGCAGTTGGATGCGTCCCTCAGCTTCCCTCAGAATTAAAGCGAAACAGCTCTTTGATCAGATATGTCTGGTTGTTAGTGATGACACAACTGAGGGAAAACTAAGGATAACTGCCCCTTACAACATTGAACTTGCTGTGTACCAGCAAGAGCTGTTATTACTTCCTAGAAATGGAGCCGAGGCCAAAACAAACCAGACTGGCTTACCCTTAAGGTGAGCAGACTGTGCTAATGTTCCATGTAATAGACCTGCATTTCCTGTATTGCTGCGGTGCAATGGCCTTTGCCATTTCTTGTGAGCTCCTCTGTTTAGTACATACGTTGAAAACAAGCTCTCTCACCTGCAGGGGATCCTCCACAAACATGACCCACACTAACAACAAGCTTTCAAGGTGTTCAAATGGTACCTGAAGGGCTTGGAGTCAAATTTCCGCATTTCTTGAGAGGCCTAGTTTATAGACATTCTGGACACTGTAGCATCATTGTAGAATTGTACACAGTCAACCCAGACGATTATTAATGTATGACAGCCAGTGCAGGGCAGTGGTTGGAAGTTGAAGACTTACTGAGGACATAGAGAGACAGGGTGATCCCTGCCAAGCAGAAGCCCTCAAAGAAGCGCAGGGTGCTGAACATGGGAACGTTGACGGAGAAGGCCACAGTCAGGCCAAACACCAGCATGAACAGCACTGAGATGATCAGCACTGGGTGGCGGCCAAACCTATAGAGGGAGTAAGACAGAAATTAACTTTTTGACTTTGTAAAACATAGGTCTTTTGATTAAGGTATTTTATCCCTCTTAGCACCGAAAGACCATCATTTGTATTTTACCTTGGATTATAGGCACACTCAATGTACAGTCTTACCAGTCAGCAAGGACTCCAAACACCAGGTATCCGAAGATGGATCCCACCAAGAGGGAGAACTTTGCAATGTGGACCTTCCACGCCGAGTCACACACCAGACTCCACTGCAGAGACAGATGAACACACATTTAAGCGTCAGTGTCAAACAGTTTCTGCTTTGCAAAAAATCTGGAAATTAAGCGTGAACATTATTTTCTGAGCATGAGGCATTTTTATCCGTCACACTCCACTAGTTGTACACACAAAAACAGTTTGTCTAACTGGGTGATGGGACACTCCCCCACTCTCAAAACACATTAGCACTCATATTATCATATGGAAAATCCCAATCAAGGTTTTGTTACGCTCATTTGCTAAGCTCACATAAACAGATATTTTCAAGGAAAGGAAGAGTGAATGTCATAAATGCTTGTTGGGATTTGGACTATTATGAATATCAACACGATATTCCCCCAAAGATTACCTTCCCTTAGTAAGGAATTATTTCACTCACAATTTTGGGTAGATAATTCCAAAAGTGTAAACTGGTCTGATCACCAATTATCTGTCTATGAAAAGCTGTTCAAGAGGCTCTAGAAAGGGGCTGTCCCACGTTAATTGCGGCATGTGAACGCCTCATGTTCACAGCATGCTGCTGCTGCTCTAGCCAATTAAGAGTGCCAGTAGGAGCAGAAGAGAAGCGAGAGCAGACTTTAAATACTATTAAGAGCATAGTTACGTTTTAGTTCCTAGTATTATCACAACGCCAGTTTACTTTTCTGTTAAGAGTGTGCGTGTGTGACAAAGGGTGAGTAAGCAATTACCCTTTTAAGACATATTTGTTGTAATGTGTCATTTTCATTGCTGCATGGAAACTGCTGTGTGAATTTGTTGATGTGTAACTGTTACCTTTGGCATAACTTTGATAGAATATCACAATCCATTTAGTAACTGGTCACATAATGGAGAGAGGCAGTGATGCTGTACATTATTTATTTATCTTGTTATTTTAATTGTGAAATAGATAGCATTCTTTAATTATTTTGGTTCTTGCAATATAGTATAATTATTATAATAATTTTGCTGTAGGTCTGGATACAGGTACACAGGTGTTATTGTTAGAGCAAATACTATACAGTCCACCTTCAGATAATACTTTATACAGCTTGATAGATTACCTATGTGATTACCTATTACCAAGGGTTTTTGTTTTTCTGTTTAGATCACACTTCTGTCCATCCTGAGCATAAACTGGCCAGAGATAACCCTCATGTCCGTGTTTTCACTGACACACCGTGGCGACAGCCATCTTTAACTTTGAGCCAGAATCCTCCAATACAAAGTGGTCCTTCAAGCCGGATAGGGCTGTTACCATGGCAACGTCACAGCAGAGTTCACAATCCAACAGCCTGCCCACCTGGATGACTACATACTAGATTACGGAGGCCAACCGACAACCTCTACACCAGGGCATGGGGTGAGCCCTCCGAGTAGCAGTGCATCCATCATCCAGGATCCAAGGCAGTCCAGTCCACCCAGTAGCTTCATGCAACAGATCCTTGAAACAGCCAAACAGCAGAGCAAGACTGCTAAACTGCCTTGGTCCATTATTATTCTCACTATACATGCTTCCACTTGGTGACATCATTAGAGATCACAATTTATGTTTCCATAGTTATGCGGATGACATGCAACTGTACATCTCTGCTGAACCAAATGATGCTGCAGCTATAAACTCCATTACTACCTGTCTTTTGGCAATAAATAAATGGATGAGCAAAATTTTTTAAAGTTAAACGAGGACAAAACTGAAATCCTACTAGTCGGCCCTAAAACAAAAAGGGAAATGCTGTTTAATAATCTGGGAACATTGACTCCCTGGATTAAATCTGAGGTTACAAATCTTGGTGTTATCCTAGATTCAGATCTAAGCTTCAAGTCCCACATTAACAAGGTCACGAAAACATCATTTTTCCACCTGAGAAACATAGCTAAAGTATGACCATTATAAATCAAAAAGATGCTGAAAAACTGATTCATGCATTTATTTCAAGCTGACTCGATTACTGTAACACACTTTTTACTGGTCCCCCGAAAAAAAACACAGAGACTTCAGCTTATTCAAAACTCTGCAGCTTGGCTATTAACCAGAACCAAGAGGAGAGAGCACATTAGTCCAGTTTTAGCTGCTCTACAGTGGCTTCCTGTAACATTTAGAATTGATTTTAGGGTCCTCCTCCTTATATACAAAGCCCTTAATGGGCTAGGACCAAGCTACATTGCTAACTCCCTTGTTCACTACTTGCCTTCAAGAACACTGCGATCATCAGCTGCTGATTTATTGGAGGTTCCCAGCAACAGCTGAAAGAAAATCAGGGATGCAGCCTTTGTCAATTACGCCCCAAAGCTATGGAACACACTACCTATAGATATCAGGGAAGCCAGCTCGCTAAATATTTTTAAAAGAAAGCTAAAAACGTATCTCTTCACTTTAGCCTTTAACTAGCTATGACTTTCCTGATACAGGCCTCAAACTCTTTTCTTTTTTTCTTTTTTTTTTGCACTTGCTTCGCACTTATGCGCTTCTTTTAAAATGTTGTATTTTACTTGATTTTATGCATTCTATGTACTCTATTTCTTAACTTTATTTTTATTATTATTCAGTTTTATTTTCCATCTTATGTTATGCTCATTCTATGTCTATTTTCATGCATGTAATTTCTTTGTTGTAAAGCACTTTGAGCTGCATTTCTTGTATGAAAGGTGCTATACAAATAAAGTTTATTATTATCATTATTATTATTATTATTATTAAACAGCAAAGTGAAGCAGCCAGGCGGCAGACTGAGCTTCTTGAGCAACTCCTGTTGAGGAATACCACACCAGCCTCAGCCCAGTCCTCCAGAGCACCCTCATGGCATTCATCACCTTTGGCCCATTCTCTGAAATCAGTGAGAAAAGCACAGCCAAGCCCCAATGTATGCCTACAGAGCCCACCGTTAGCAAGGGCTGAGACTCCCACACAGAATCCTTCCTCCCAACCATTTGGTGAGTTGCCGCTCAATCAGTCAAACTCCCCGCCAGCCCAGCACTTTGCATCACCACCTCCACTAAGTCAAGTGTCGTCCCTCAGTGCATACAGATATGATATGAGGATACCACCCCAGCTCACCTCTCACAGCTCTCTAGCTTCATGCCGCTATGTCCTCTCCCACAAGTTCCAGACCAGAGTCAGCAACTACAGGCCTCACTCCACCCAGAGCCCCCAGCTAGGGGAGAAGACGATATGCTAGTTAATTCACTATACCAAGCCAGCTTAGTGATCCCAGTCCAGCCGCTTAAAGTTGAACCTCCTCTCCAGGATTATACCCATCATGCTCCAGTGCCAGCCCATCATATTACTCCTCCTGTCCCTGGGTCAAAGACAACACCTGAAGCTCCATGGTATGCACCACCCTACCCGCTCCACGTGGAAGGACCTACCTTTCCAGATTTCACGAAGGAAGATCGTGCACAGTATGTGGAACTTTGGCTGGCCCTCAACAGCCTCCTCCACGAAGGTCAGTCTGAACAGTATAAGTATTCTCTCCTCCTGAAACACGTGAAGGTCCCCAACGCCCACAGACTGGTACTAGCCCATGCAGAATCATCCAGCCCCTATACCAATGCTCTGCATGTACTGGATAGAAGGTACGGGAGACCCTATTAGTTTGCCCTCCGAGAAATAGAAACCCTGGAGAACCTACCTCCTGTTGGTGCAGGAGATTAACGAGCCTATGATGACTTCTCCCTGCGTGTACAGGTCATGGTGGGCATTCTAAAAGCCCTCAAGGAGGATGGCATGGAAGAACTACATAGTGGCTCAAATGTGAAACAACTGCTGAACCGGCTACCACGTTCACAGCAGCAGCGGTTCAGGAGATATCACATGCGGTGAGACCCCAACCAGATCAAAACGTCCCTCATCGAGTTTGCAGAGTGGTTGCAGATGGAAGCCGACTGCATGGAGTATGACCCGATGGACCAAACCTTCACAGAGAAGAAGGAGTTTAGGCCAGCACATCGTCCTCAGAACTGACCATCCACAGTCATGCACACAATGGAGTCTAACCCACCTGAGGCTACCCCCATGGCACCACCATTTAAGAGTAAGATTAAGGGAAAGGCTTTCTGCCCATACTGTGAGAACAAAGAACATTATTTGAGTCAATGCACCACATTTGCTGCCCTTACTAAAGTCCAGGCTGTCAGCTGGATTAAGCGAAACAAATGGTGCTGGAGATGTGCACGGGCCTAAAGTGGTTAAAGTCACTCTCCATCATGAGAATAGAGCCTTGGAGACCTACGCCATTTTAGACGATGGCTTGGAGCGCACCATCCTGCTCTCCTCTGCTTTAAAACGCTTGGGTCTTCAAGGAAGGGCAGAAGCCATGAAACTGCGAACTGTGCACCAAGAAATCAAGATGGTGCATGGGTCTTCAGTGGCTTTCACCATCTCCTTAGAGAGCCAGCCCGATGAGAAATTCCACATCCAGAAGGCTTTTACCGCTGATCAACTGGGATTAGCAGAATATGATAGCAGAATATGATTTTCTCAAGTTTAAATAAAGGTAATAATAATATACTTACCCAGTGGCAGCCTTGCAGGAGAAATATACAAGGCACGTCCCACACTGCTCATCGGCTCAGATCATCCAGAGCTCATCATCCCGATTGAGCCAGTGCGCCTTGGCCCACCAGGGGGTCCAGCTGCAATTCATACGCACCTTGGTTGGACTCTACAAGGCCCCTCTAGACACCTACAGGATCAACTCCCAGCCTCACAGTGCCTTTTTACCTCCCCCTGCACTGGCAAGTGGAAAGGTTGTGGCAATTAGATATCCTGCCTTTCCGAAACGAGAAGGAAGTTGTCAGATCGAGACAGGATCAGGAAGCAATCAACAAGCTTGAGTCCAAAACCATTAGAGTGGTGGTCGACAGGACCTGCGACTGTGCCACACCCCTTCTGCAAGCTAAGAACATGCCCAGGCTAACGCACCTAGGGAAGCTGTGATGTGACTCACCAAAAACCCACAACTCGCGACAATCTACCAGCAGGAGATCCAGGAGCTTGAGAGTGCAGGATATGTCACTAAGCTCTCCCCCCAGGAAGCAGAACAGTCGGACGAGTTGTGGTACATACTTCGCCACCTGGTATCCCATAATGGCAAACACAGACTCATCTTCAATTGCGCCTTCACCTATAATGGTGAGAGCCTCAACAACTTCCTGCTGCCGGGACCCACGCTTGGCTTGTCACTTTTGGGGGTGCTTGTCCAGTTCAGAGAACATCGAGTGGCAATCAGTGGAGACATCCTTGAAATGTTCCACCAGGTCCGTCTCCTCTCTGATGACAAGCCCCTTCTGAGGTTCCTCTGGCAGGACCTGCAACCCGGAAAACCCCCGGAAGTATATGAGTCCTCCCCTTCAGCACCACTTGCAGCCAGTGGTGCCACATTTGCCCTCCAGAGGCATGTGTTCAGCCACAGCAAGCCAGGGGATGGAGCTCGACATGCAGTGGAAAGGAGCTTCTATGTCGACAATTGCCTGCTAAGCACCACTACACCAGAGGAGGCACGGACCCTGGTGGACCAGTTAAGAGAGTTGTTGGCATCCGGTGGCTTTGAAATTAGGCAATGGGCGAGCAATGACGCTTCATCTGCCAAAGGAGGCGAGATCCACAAGTACGGAGCTGTGGATATCTGACTCTCAAGCCGATCCTCAAGAGCATGCACTTGGGTTAACCTGGCATTGCGCTCCAGATAACCTGCACTACAAACACCGCCCATCTCCTTATCCAGAGTGACTATGCGTAATATTTACCGTGTACTCGCAAGCCAGTATGATCTACTCGGATACATACTTCCATTTACCACCAGGGCTAAGGTGCTTGTGCAATGTCTTTGGGCTAAGGAGAGAGAGTGGGATGACCCCTTACTACCCTCTGAGCTACTGCAAGCATGGAAGACATGGGAAGGCGAGCTCCAACACTTACCTCAACTCCACTTAACTCACCGAGGATGAGCAAAGGCAAGTTCAGCTAGCCTTTGTACTTGCACGATCCTGTGTCGCCCCTAAGCGGCAACTTTCCATGCCAAGATTGGAATTGAGTGCCGCCCTCACTGGTGCCCAGCTAGCCCACCTTCTTCACAAGGAGCTAACTGTGGGGATCAAGAACACAGTGTTATGGACAGACTCCACCACTGTCCTCACTTGGCTGCAGTCCGAATCCTGCAGATACAAAGTGTTTGTAGGAACTCGGATTGCTGAAATCCAGGAGCTCACCCAGGAACACTGCTGGAGGTACGTTGAGTCGTCTAGCAACCCGGCGGATGACATAATCCAGGGGAAGACCCTATTGGAGCTGGCTCAGCCTAATAGATGGAGTCAGGGGGCAGAGTTCCTGTACCAGAGCCCTGAGTTATGGCCGGTAACCCCTACAGCAGTGACCCTAGAGGACCCAGCAGAACTCAGGAAGTCTAGGTTCTGTGGGTTTACTACCGTTGACCCCTCCGCCATAGATGTCAGCCAGTACTCCACCTTCCAGGATCTGGTGGAGGCTACTTGCAGGTCCCTAAATGGGGTGGCTTCCCAGCTCAGTGCAGCCGATTACCAGCGAACGGAAGACACTATTCTGCAAAGAGCACAAAGGGTGAGTTTCCCACAGGAGTACGATGCCCTTCATTCCGACAAGTCCATCTCCTCCGGTAGTCGCCTCATCATGCTGTCCCCAGAGTTTGACACCCACACAGGGTTAATTCGTGTTAGGGGTCGATTACGGCATGCTGAAGGCCTCAGCACAGATTCGGTGCACCCGATAGTACTCGACCCAAAACATCTAGTGACTCGACTCCTAGTGCAGCAGTATGACAGCAAGCTATGCCACCCAGGATCTGAACGGGTCTTTACAGAGCTCCGACGATGGTTCTGGATTCTCAGGGGCCGAGAAGTAGTCCGTTGCCACCAGCACCACTGCCCAGAGTGCCAGAAGTGGAGGGCCAAACCGAAGGTGCCCAGATGGCCGACCTCCCCCCAGCCCAGCTGTGTCTTATGAAGCCTGTTTTCTACTCCACGGGGGTCTGGAGATGATAGATTACCTATGTGATTACCTATTACCAAGGGTTTTTGCTTTTCTGTTTAGACCACACTCCTGTCCATCCTGAGAATAAACTGGCCAGAGATAACCCTCATGTCCGTGTTTTCACTGACACACCGTGGTGACAGCCATCTTTAACCTTCTTTAACCAGAATCCTCCAATACAAAAGCACTCAGTATCTTAAAATGAGAAGTAGTTGCTTATTGATGAATTATTAGTCTCTAGAGTACTTATGGCTCAACGGTTTGCCATTAAATGCTGCATCTAAATTTTTGCATTTCAATGTTGTAGTAACTGTTTACTCTCCATTATTAGCAAGCTTAGCACAAAAAAACGTGGTCTTTCAAACCATTTGCAAATAATGCAGTGCTGCAATTTAGAGAGTAACACTCAAAATGCTGTGCATACAGCAAAGTCAAAATGTGGGATTGGAGACATTTTCCTCCACTATAAAATATATT
The DNA here is from genome assembly GCF_046629955.1 of Centroberyx affinis. Taxonomy (NCBI): domain Eukaryota; kingdom Metazoa; phylum Chordata; class Actinopteri; order Beryciformes; family Berycidae; genus Centroberyx; species Centroberyx affinis. The sequence goes on from NW_027282235.1 coordinate 39,083, forward strand.
GACAGAGCTTCTAATACAGAATTTTGGAAGTCTTTTAAATGTAATGAAAGGCCACATGATGTTTCTTTATGTTCTAATTCGACCTGCATTTGCCTTTCAGTTGCACCTCAAAGAAGTGAAAACTTATCTTCCTCTGAAAATCATCACAACCTTAGAGTCTGTGTATATGCCCGTACTTCCTACAGTCAGAAATCCCGGATTGGGGCTATATACACAAGGCTTTTCAATTCAGTATGACTCTTCTACTGTGTGTTATGATGGTGCATTTAGCCACCTCCGCCTCTCCTCACTCTCTTATACCTTCATCCTCTTGCCAGTGACTGAACCTCTCCTCACCAGCAGCAGTGGGATTCCCAGAATGCAAACAATGCTGTGTGTGTGTGTGTGTACATGTCTGATTTGCATGAGCCAAGCATACCCTGATTTTTTCCCCCACAGTAGTCAAGTATAATGACAAATACACCTAGCATACAGCACAAGCAGTCAACGTAGGAAGCTGCAGCAGTTCATTTAAAGCCCAGTGGATCAATACATGAAGTGTCGACTTTGCTAAAGAGTGTGTGCCCTGCTTGTGGGAACACACAACTCATTGCTCAAAAAAGCTACCCGAACCTACACAACTGACATTAGTATTATCAGTTAATCAGCTGAGTTAAAAGGTAGCAGATCCTGAGGTGACCAAGAGCTGAATTTGAGAGAGGAGGTGGTCATTAGGGGTCTTCCCGGCTACTTATGCCTGTCAGCTGTCTGTGGTGACATAAGGCAGGCAGACAGGGGCAGACGGGGGCACGGAGGTCATAACAGGTGCGTAACGCATGGGGAGGCTGATCAACTCCCTGAACTCTGCACTGCCTCATCTAAACACCAAACCCTAAAACTATAAAACAAAGTTTCCCTGTCAATAAAAAATACACTTATTTCATGTAGCAGCTCTGCCTGACTGAGAACTCCTCCTCACCTTGAAACACAAACTCTTGGTCGTTCCTACAGTTCTCTAAGGGGCTCTAACCTCCTATAACCTCTACCATAGTGACCTGTTCAGAATGGAACGCTCCAGGATTACCCAGAGCCACCCAGTCATCACATGATCCAGGCATGCCACTCGTTCATGGTTTCAGTATCGATGTCAGCAGAGAAACAGACAGACGGAGGGAGGCAAACAAGTTCCTGTTGCGCAATTCCACCAAGCTAAACAAGGGTGTTTAAAAATGAAGCTGCCCTCCTGTGGGACTGTGAGAAGTGAAACTCTGGGTGTGCATTTGTAGGGGGACTGGGACTGCAAGGCTGGATAATGATTTGATGACTAAGCGGAACAGAAATCTGCGAGTGACCACAGACAGATGACCAGTGTTGTAAAATACCAATACAAATCAGCATTCCCAGGGCACATGCGTGAGATAAAGCAGCCACAAACAGCTGATAGCTTGGTAATAGTGTTGCTAAAATGTGTAGGCCAATGGGCAGAGCATGGCGCTTCACTGTCTGTTAGATTTTTATTCCCACGCTAAAAATGTATTCACTTATCGAGGCACTTTATTTGAAAGCGTGCCAAATAGCATGTATTATTCACCAGCTCTCTTTCCAATCCAATTCTCTGATTCAACTCAATATACAATTATAAATGCACACCCAAACTGCTAGTTAGTACAAATGGAGAAATATGGGCAGAGTTACAGCTACAACAGAGCAGAGAAAATGCTACAAATTGTGGGCCAATCTCAACATGAGTCAAAGCCATGTAGCTACAGTCTTCTATGCCCTAGTGCTTTCTGTTGGTTGCTCCCTTGCTATTGTCTTGCTCATTTAGGGGAACTGAATAGAAGTCACTGTGCAGAGTAGACAATAATATTGAAGACGCAATATTAATCTATTAGTTGACAGTCAGAGGACAAAAGCTGGTGACACTGTATGTGTGTGTGTGTGTGTGTGTGTGCACATGTGTCTCAAGTCTGCAAGACCGTTACACGCAACAAATGAAGGGCCAGGAACCATGCAGTGAAACCCCTGGGGTGTTGGTCGGCCTGTCAAAAACGCCTCGCTTACTACAACAATGGTTACTCTGCACCAGTGAGTCTCATTAGCCTTGATGAAGACGCCTTCAACTACAGCTGCTCACACTACTGCACTCGTTGAACTACAGAGTGGTGGTGGTGGGGGCGGGGGGGTTGAAAGGAGAGATGGGGGGGGGGGGACAGAGAAGGGGGAAAGCAGAGGACAGAGGAGGGAGGAGAAACAGCAGTGTGGAGTGAAGAAAATTAGAAAAAAACTATGAGGAGGAATAAATAATATAAAGGGGGGAAATAACATACAAAGAGACGGAGAGAAATGATGAGAACAGGGAGGGAATGAGAGGAAAAGATAATGGGCTAAAGAGAGGGATAAAGGGGGATGCTTGAAAGCAATTGTGAGGAGAGGGTGGAAGGCACGTGGAGAGACTGCTGCATAGTTACTGCCTAGCAACAGACCATCACCCTGGTTATCAGTCTCTTTCTAATTCCAAGTGTAAGTTTTAGCACCATTGCCTCATCCCTGGGTTAGGAACATACATTGTGGTGGTAGGTGAGGGCGAGAGAGAAGAATGACAGCACTGTAGGAAGGAGGGTGAGTAAGGGAGTACAAGACAGATGCATCCATGCCACACATTACCCACATTCCATTGCAGTTTCTCTTGAATTAAAGGAGAAGTCAGAAGGGGGAAAAGAATACTCCAATATGTAACTTGATATTGCAGAAGTGGCCTATGCAACTTTCCTGAGAACTAGTTGATATTATCTAGGCGTGGCGATGTTTCAAATAATTGTCATACTACTACAGCATCTGCACTATACTACATATCACAGCTGAGAAGTAAAACTACAGTGTGTTTAACAAGATGGGTGACAGCAATTATGTTTTCCTGCAAAGAACAGTGAGGAATGGTGAAACACAAGACCTTCAAGAAGATCTATCCATTCCTTCATTGCCTCCTTTTTTGACAGTTAATAATGAACCATATAACTAAATGTCACTGCCACCAATAATGATTTGGAAGATGAAGTGGAAGACTGATGATACGTATTGGCAACCCGCCATCGCTCCTAGAAACTGCATTCCATCACTTAATCCTAAAAACAACCCCATACCACAGCCAAAGGTCCGACACCACACACTATGTTCACTCCTCCCTGTTCACTTATCAGAAACAAGCCTGCAGCACACACACTGTTACACACACATACAGCCTCCACAGCGTTTTATCTTTTGGTCACACAAGTATCTATCTTTCCAGCTGACGCTGTGAGTGGCTGTCATTGTGTGCTGACTGGGCATCTGCAGTGGGGTCATCCCCTCTCAACAGCTGAGACGTTTTCCAACTGTCACACACTGATCCAGGGTCTGTGGAAGGAGCCGACCAGCTGGGTAAACAGTATGAAGGGACACAGAGCAGAGAGGCCTCGATGGGCGTTAAACTACAGTATCGTCTTGCAGATCTATGGGTGTGCAAGCTCCACTACAGTGATATTGGGACTGGGTGTTCCCGCCAATGTGCTTTTTACAACATATCTTGTTGGAAAGTGTACATTTTCAGTACAAGACTTGCTTATCACTACCAGACAATACTGTGACCTACTTTGTTAGAAAAATAATAAAATAGAATGGCATAGTACAATGCATACAATGGCTTAGAGTAGATATTGCAAAATTCTGTGTTGTAGATCAAAAATAGCTTGTTTGTATGATGGTGTCACATAGTTTTGTAGTAGTGCAAACTTAATTCTACAGTGGAATATTACAATAGATTAATTCAAAATTTAATTTTAAGATACTAAAATCATCATCCACCCCTGAGCGCCAAGTCTTTCCAATTAATATAAGGATCACACTATCATGAAGGATCATTGGAGGGGTTAATCTTCGGTTTGATGAGGTTTTCAAGCCACTACTTCAGGCGGCGTGTTCAGCTGCCATCTATCTGAATGGGAGTGGAATAGGGAAGGGTGCAGAGAGACCCTATCTGTCTCTGAGTAATGATACATTCTCACTTCTACAGCTCAGCCCAATTAAGACAGGCCCTGAGGAGGGCTTGACTCAATTAGAATGGGTCTCCACATTAGCCACTTTGGATCCTCCACTACCTCCTCCTCCTCCTCCTCCTCTAAGCCCAGCTCCATCAAAGCCTTCCCTCAATGCTGCCCTGAGCAAACAGAGTGAGAAGAGATGTATTCCAATGCTATATTATTTTTCCTCCAGGAGACTAAACCTATGCACAGTGAAGACATGTTATATACTGTATGTGTGTGTCAACGGCATGTGATATGGAGGGTTTACACGGTTTTAAAGTTAGTAAGGGGTTAAAGTTTGTTGGTACATTTTGACAAAAAGACACTACCACATTTCCCCAGTGTTGGCACTCTGCTTCAGTGTTGAGGGATAGAGTGTCACGGATAGCTAAACCCAGTCATGTGGAGTTATGCCTATGCAATCCAAACATAGGGAGAAGGGCCAAGTCATCACTTCCTGCTATAGTGTCACATCCCGGTGCCTGGGCTGTGGCGGACAAGTGGCCTCACGAGGGAGAGGGACGGCTTCCACCGAGGCAGTGTGAAAAGAGACAAGGAGGACGGCGAGTGGGAGAGTTGATTCTATTTCAGTTTGGGCTCCATCTCGGGAGTTGTCTGCATGCCCTCCGATTCGATTTCTCCTGAGGATGACCTTGTCAGGATGTGGAATGCTTAGGTCAGGGAAGGGCACAGACACTTTCACCAACTGCTCAGCCCTGTCACAAACTGATCTGCACTGGTGGTAGTGTCAACATGACATTCAGGATGTGTGCGTGTACAGGCAACACAAATATTAGTGTCTACAGCTTACTAAGCCACTCAGTATGAGAGGATAGACAACAGTGATTTAGTACTATAGCCCTTACATCTGATGTATGTACAACTGACTGTTTTTTTTCCCCAGAGGGGAGCAATGTTTTTTGGACATTTTGTCATACCAAATATTGATCCACCCAATCGATTGCCCTTGAATATGACTCAATGTGTATTTCAGTTGCAAGTGAAGAGTATTATGAATGGTCCAAGCTAAATAATGAGCACCATAAAGCTTGTCAACGCATGCACTACCGCCCCCAAAATTACCCTGTAGACAGTAAATGAAATCATGACTCAAACTGTCCCTTGGCTCATGTTAAAATGAAATGCCGGAGCTACATTTTATTTGCTGGTCGTTTAAATATGGACATTATCAGTGATAAGCAGATGGGCTGTTGGCATCACAGTGGGCACAGGCTCAGTGTGGCACAACCCCCTCCTATAGCACAGAGAAGCTTCAAATCCAGGCATCATATCAAACTCTTACTGCTAAGCTTTTTGATTATGGCATGCATGCCAAATTTGATAGAGACAAATATCCTGCAGAATAAAAAGGCATTTACAGTGCTCTGCAGTGGCGTATAAGTCTATTACAGCATGCATCAACAATATAGACCTTTGTAAGCAGCTATGCCAAGGCTGAGCATTAAAAGCCATTAAGATAAAGGCAGGACAGTAAGATTTCTTTGTGAAGACAAAAATGAAGAAAATCATATTTCAGCTGCTGGGAGTTCATGAGAAATAACATATGAATTTCAAACACAACTTTCACTCAGGGGTAATGAAACAGGGCATAATATGGCATATTAATAAAAAGGGGAATGACAAAAGGGGAAGTGCCTTTAGGTTACTTAAGTCTTAAGGCCATGAACCTTTTCTATGAAGACTCAGTGACAATTCATACACGATCACAGCAATATTAATAGGTCAAGTTTACGAGGGGAGCCTTGTGGATCAAAGTTTCATGCTCTTCCTCCCATATCAAAATAAAACTTGATATGGGCATGCAGCATCCACAATGGGAGAAGAGCTGATAGGTGTAATAAGATATAAAATCCTCCGTCCAGCTATCACACTGTGAAGCCCAACTATGATGACTGCAGACATACTGTAGCCAAGGCCTGTCACAGACAGACAGGACTTAGAATATTACAGTGATTCCATAGGAGATTAAAAAAAATCCATACCACAGACTTTTGGTTAGGGTTGTATTTGGGCAAGGTGATGCTTGGCGTACGATTGCACCAATGACCTTTGCTCTAAAATCAAAAGGACCAGGCTTTTTGTCTATTATGTCCATCATGACAACCGGCAAATTCCACCGTGGCCGTTTACCCGGCAATGCCAATGGTGGCGTCTCTCTGCGATAGGTCGCACCTTGTGTCAGCTGCTGCGATGACTCACGCCGTCCCCGACTGTCAGTGCGATACACGCTTTCACCTACACTGTTACAGTCTCCCACAGCCCTGCGTTCAAGTCCGAGTTTATTCATAGGTGTGTGAATCCTAACAGATCCACAGACCTATGAATAGGATATGGTCCAGTGTGGAAAAACCCATGCCTTTAATTGAATATTAGAGGCATCATCGCAACCTCAACCCTATCCAGAATGATATCAGAGGATACAACCAGGCTGTCAACAGATAAATGAACACAATGCTACTGCTAGTACAGTTTCAAAATAGACTGACTAGATTTCTCCCTGAACCTGTTATTCTTTAAACGGAGGATCTCTGGCATTGATCAGTGCCAGGATTTCTCCCACTTAGAACCGTGAATCGATACAAATAAGATTAACCTATAGAGCGGTTAGGGTATCATAAAGGCATAACACAATCTGATAGAAAGGATGCCCATGCTCAATACGGACAGCTTACCTTGGTAACCACATTCTGCACGAGTCCCGTGTGCAGCTCGAATGTCCACTCCTTGCACATACATTGCATGGCCGTGTCATTGTGAGTGCCATAACTTCCATTGGGATAAATGAAAGCTTGGCGCGTGCTGCTATTATTTGGACCATGAAACAACGAGGAATGACTTCTAGTCAAATTAGTCGTGTTTGCCAAAGGCTGAACACATGTGTTGTTTGGTTGGGCAAGAAGAAAATTATCAGAGTACTGGCTGAATCCAATAAATAACGCCGGAATCCATGTCAGAACGATCAGCTGTTTCTGGTACTTCCCAAATCCCCCGAGAAATGGCAAAACACGTCCGTCGATTTGTGTCAGCAGACCCGGCGACGTGGTTTCGGGGGACACGAACCCGTTCTCCGGTTGATGGTCCTCCGTTTCGAGCTGCACCACGGCCATCGCGGTTTCGCTCATAGATGCGTCTGTTGTAGCGCAGCCGGGGTTGGCAGTGCTACCCCCTGTCGACTCCACAATGCGTCAATGCCCCCCAGCTCCGGTGGTGAAAGCCGTGCGCTGGAATGGAAATAAGACGCACCTCTTTATTATCAGGAAGCACTTCACTGCTGTCCAGGGACGGCTGCCACCGAAAGCTCACTGCTGGATTGACAGCAGGCTCAGATTCAAGGGAACAAAAGCAGGTTGCGGTGAATTTTTTGAATGGTGAAGAGACAGTTTCCTTCTCCGTCCCCTCGTCTGATTAGCTCTGATTACGTTTGTGTGGCTTTCGGTCAGCTGTGGAGGAGCCCTGCAGGAAGTGTTTCCTGAGGGCGCCACAAGTAACACACCTGTCCAAACAAATAGGCCCAGGGAATATCCTACGTCACAAACTTCAATAATTCTCTTCTGGACCAGGCCTTCCACAAGTTAGAAATGACGTATGCGACTTGATAAATATTCAACGTTTATTCAAAAACATGATCTTCTCGAATACATAATGGAAGGTGGTTTACCTGCGCGTCCTGGGGGAGGAGGAACTAGTTCTGTCCCCACCCATTTCTGTAGCTAAGCGCTGTTGACTGAAGCAAATACAAAGCAATTGGCTGTGCTGTAGATGCCAGCAAAGGTAAAGCTGGAAAACAAATGTCAGCAAAGATCTCACAGGAGAAAATGGCTATAAGTAGCTTTTCTCTGTGCAATAACTGGCATGGTGGGAGGCAGAATAATATTCAAATGAGGTCTGATCTTGAACAGAGTGTATCAAAATCATTTTCTCTCTTTATCCAAACTCCAAGCCTGTAAAGCCCCATATAGAATGGCGCCAGTGTGCGTGCAAGAGGGAGAGAGACTGACAGAAAAAGAATTAGCCTTGTCACAGGTTTTAGGCTTCATTATGCTCTATTTTGTAGCCATTAGTCATAGGTTTTAGGTGATTTTCTTGAATGAATTACATTAAAATGATTAGGTTTGCTCATATTTTTGTGGTTGTGTAGGCTCATGCAGAAGTGTGAGTTGTCAGCATTGGAACACCATAATCATTGCTTTATATGGTTTTATGAGAAAGCCAATGCAGATCCACCAGCTTGTTAAACTATGATAGGCTACTGTAGTATACCTAACCATGTGACAGACTCCCACTGCACCTCTCTGCCTCTGTTGAGCAATGCCCCACCCTCCTGGCCACAGTGTGCTATTACATATACTGTATATTTATTGAATCAAGGGATTGAATGCTGTATCATCTAGTTTTAAATCACCTTCTATCTGCTCAGAGATCTGGCAGTAGGCTAAAGACTTTTTTTTGTTGAGTATTTGAGAGTGACATGCTTTTAAACATTTATTATGAAAGAAAATACAATTGCAGCGCGATAGAGAGGAGATGAAACCTCTTGATATATGACCCCAGCTTATTTGACATTTGACCAGACACATTAGATCTATAAGAATGGCTATAAGCCCCAGCTTTCAGTCATTATTGTAGCATGCAATAAATAATACGTGCGATCCAGAGAAGCCCACGGTAGGATGATTGAAAGCAGCTTGACAGGACTGCAGTGTGTTATTGTGTTTTGTTACACACTGCTGACCTCTGCTGGCAGACCTCTGCAACAACGTTACTTTCTTCTAGTCATTGTAACATCTGCTGTCTTTACCTATCTTCTAGCAATAATCATACAAAATAAATAGTTATTTTTTGTGTATCGCAAATAAATAATTAAAAAATATATAAAAATAAAGTTATTTATTGTAATGAAATAATGGATAATGGGGAGATACAAATGTATTGGGTGATAATGGGGGAATCAAATACAGTGGACAGTAAATTATCTTAAACTGCCACAAGTAGATTTAGATTTTCCTCATACTGAATGGTGTTAATGGAGCTGTTATAAATGCTTATTGTTCATTTATGAATGAGTTAGGCGACATATAATGAATCAGTTATGAATGTCTTTTAAATTTGAATGTAAAATTAGTTCTATTAATTGTTTAAAAAGTAGGCTAATAATTACATGCTAAGTAGAATTGCATCCTTTTGACATCGTTTTTGTTCAGACAGTGCATAAATCTTTCAGTGTGTGCCGAGTATATCACATGGATGCCTGCCAACAGAAACCGGTCGACCATTGGACCGTCACACTATCTCACTGTGCTGTTTGTTATCATTCAAACCTGCTTGTTTCCCTCCCTAGCAACCAGTTCAGGTGTGTCGAGGATCCGCCCCTGTAGCTGCATGAGTCAACTTGTGTGTGTGTGTGCATAGTGTGTCTGCAGGTCTGTCTGTCTGTCCCTCTGTCCTAAACTGGCTGGTTACACATAAGAGCAGTGAAATGCCTGCTAATGTGCTGTAAAAACCCTTAGGGTGTGTCCTGCATGGCTTTCACTCTGCAGTGTGTCATTCAAAACTTCTCTGCTGGGAAAAATAAGAGGAACTTTGACTTTTCCGTCTCAGCTGACATATTTTCTGAATTGTCACAACTCGGTGACAATAACAGTATCATCTCACATTTCCCTTTTCAAATTCAACCAAATTTGGTCAATTATTGCACTGTGAGCAAAATTATCACAGTTTTACTTGTCTGGGTAAAGGTAGCAACTACCACAAAACTTCTTTGTAAGCAGTGAGTCATGCTTTCAGATATCAGTGCATATCCATATTATTTTTTCCCACCGGTTGCCGACAGATTTAGACTATGTCCTATTCTATTGTTATAAAAACACCACACCCTTCCAGGTAAGTTTCTGAGAGAACATTTAACAATATGCTGTTATACTGATGTGTTCAGGTGCATATTGGATTCAAAGTCCAAGTGATAGTGAAAAGTTGCATGATTTATTACTTTGATAGGGAATGACAACATTGGATTTGTGGCCAATATACAAATAGGCCTAGTGTGTGTGCTATTACACAAAGACACACACACACAAACATGCTGATGCAACCATTTTATCCCATTTAAGAGCCATGTTTTGTCCATCTTACAAATTATGCAAATACTGTAGTAGGAAAAATTGCAAACAAATAGCGATTCTTTGCCTCATAACCACAGGAGAACCGCTTCTGATGCTGCAGAATGTTACTTAGTCTTTTTTTCCCAGTACTATCCTGGCATAACACTATACAGAACCATATGGATCTTCATTTACTTAAAAAAAAAAGTCCAGTTAATTGAAAAATATGGTAAGGAGCAATCAATGCAAATGGAAGTGAAGAGGTTTTATATGGAATGAGATTAATTATAGGACTATCAGTGGTTCCTGAAAAAGCAGTGAAGAACCATTTCAGGGTTCAAATCTATTCAATATGGTTCTGTGAAGCTGTGGAAACTCTGAGGAACCATCTTCTGTCAGAGTGGAACTAACAAATACGTGAGTAAGTCATCATTGAGGGAAACTCAGATCAGCACAAGTTAGACATGAATAACCAAGATAACGTCAATTGTCTAAGCAATTAATAAACCAGATGGCTGTTGTTTTTTTCACTCTTACTCAGGAATGATGTCACTGTCTGCCCCTGCCTGGAAATCATATCATCTGTTTGTTTCCAGGTGTCTGCCAGCCGCAGTGTTTGCTCATAGCTACTGTGATTCAATAAACAATCTACATAACATAATCCAAACTTTGCCTTGCCTTTTTTTTTTTGCTATTATTGTATTTATTATGCCTACTAAGTCAGAGTTTGGGATGTTGTCTCTTTAAGGTTTTGTGTTATTTTCTCATGTCATTATTGTTGTGACATGGGTACAACATGTGTGTGTGTGACAAACTGACTTTAAACTTTGCGTTTAAATCTCTTCTTCGTACACAAAACCAGGAAATGTAGCAGCCACACACATTGGATACTCACAGTATTTCAGAGAGGAAAGCAAACATTAAAAAGGTTAATTATTTACTCTCAAGCTGGAGAGAAAGTGACTGGAGCTTTTATTTTTTGAAAGATAAGCCCTCATTACCTCCTCAAAATGCCCAGTGTACAGCTGGATGGATTATACAGAGTGCAAGTAGGGAAAAGACGATTTTGCTCAGTTGGCTAATGTAAAGCACATATAGGCAAGAGGTGAAAACGAATAAGCCAGAGGGTGGCTGCCCCACTGCAAACTTCGACACGGTCTAATAAAGCCTCACAATATGATGACAGTGATGACAGATTTGCCAAAGTGACCCAACCCTACTGTGCCACACCTAATGGTGACTGGTGACATCTGAGTCTGCCAGAAAGATTTTCATCCTACAGAAAACTACCTAGTTGTTTATGCAAGAGCCACCACAACACTGTGATACAAACACCCACACAGCAGTTCCAGTTACCACAAATCAATCAGAGATGAACTATCTTGATGTAACTGTGCATCTGGGAAGTATTCATGTCATGACGCCAAACCCATTCTGTTGAAAAGCTTAAATGACTCCAATCTTGCTTCATACTATCATTATGCAGCAACGTTCACTGCACTGTTCAGTCCATCTCCTCAGGGTGGGACCTGTTGTTGGACTGGTGTTTAGGACGTTGTGCATGTTCAGTCTTGCTGTGTGGGGTTTGTTTGGAGAGAAAGGATTATAGTGTATTAAAGGGAAAAAAAAAAAAGCAAACATCACCCGCTTGAACTGAGTGGGAAAAGATTTAGGGTGAGTCTTTGGGTGGGTGCGTTAAGTGTGTGACTTGTCTTTCATGCAATTGTGGTTATAACTAATTACAACGTTATCACACATTTTGAAGTGAACATCATTAGAAGGTGCACAGAATACTCAAACCGTGTCAAGTTTCAAACACGTGCATTCGACTAGAATGAATGCAAGGAGCAAAAGAATAGTAATGCTTAGGTAGGAGGTATGGAGATTCCAGTTTAGGGCGTTGGTTGCGAATAGCTGTCTGGGTTGAATGCTCTACTCATTCTCTCTCTCTTTCTCTCTCTCTCTCTCTCTCTCTCTCTCTCTCTCTCTCTCTCTGTCTCTCTGTCTCTGTCTCCCCTCTCTGGTCACTGCTACGTGCTGGACTGCATTAGTTGGGAGTGCAATGTTTGGCTCAGAGCTAAAACACCAGAGGGCAGAATATGTCCATCAGGAAAGTCCACTATAATTCCTGCTTTCAATCAAGAAAGTCTGACCAGCTATTATCCTGAAACCAGCCTGAAAGACTTTATTGTGATATAACACATTTCTAAATACCAATGTAATTAGTTTGCTTGTTTTCATGTGTCTCTCTCTTTTCCTCACTAGGTTCCTCTGTCTGTCTGTCTGTCTTTCTCTCTCTTTCTCTTGCTCTCTTTCTCACTGCCACTGCCCACACAAACACTCAAACTCACACATGTTATTTGTTCGTAGATCAGTTTTCCCAAACACATTTTTTAAAAAACCTGCTTCTGACTAACACTAGGTGTGTGTGACCCTCCCTTGTCCCTTCCTCCCTTTACTCCCTTTCAATTTTCAAGGCTGAGACACGCCTACCTGTGATGTGTTGTATGTGTGTGTATGTGTGTGTGTGTGTGTGTGTGTGTGTGTTTGAGAAAGAGAGAAAGAGAGAGGAGAGGGGAGGAAAGAGAGAGAGGGTGAAAGATAGAAAATGTAAATTACAAAAGAATAGAACTCAAAGCAAACAGGAGCCTTTGCATCTTTACATTTACATAACTCTTTGTGTCTCTTGGTGTTCAGATACAGGCAGGAAACAGCAAAAGCAAAACACTGAACACTGACACTCTCACTTAACTCCTTTTGACCTCAAGAATGTTGAACCCGGCATGAGAAATTTTTGCGCAATTGCTATTCGTCTCTACTCACTCCAGTGGGATTTAGACACGTTGGCTGCTGTGTCTCCTAACTTGCCAACATCAAATTTAGACTAAATGGGTCAAAATTCGATGTTGTAATTGATATCTCTGTAATGAATAGCAAACTGCAAGTAAAAACAAATGTATTTAAATGTATTTCTAAATAGAATCTTATCTTAAAAGCACTGAACCAATGCTCCGTCAACCCAGGGGTTCTCAAAGTGGGGTTCAGGGACCGCCAGGGATCCATCAGAGGGTTCCAGGGGGTCCTCAGCAAAATGAGGAATAGCTTAGTGTCTCAATAATTAAATTGACTAGAATTTATCCCGATTAAAGAATGTATAACAACGACTATTGCAAATAGGTTTCACTCTCACCACCATTATCTCCCCACTTACAGTCACTGTCGACAGCTTTACAATTCAATACTAAATCAAGAACAACAAAAATCTTTCCATGGAGGGAACTTTGGGACAAAATCTTATCAAATCTTATTTTATGCAGGCTGTATCTATTTGTGTCTATTTGGGGGTTCGTGACATGAAAAGCCCTGCTGTAAGCTGTGTGTGTCTGTGCAACAGAGTTTGGTGAACTTCCAGGTAGGCCTACCTCACTCTGTTATTATAGTAACAGGTAATTTAACGCATTAGTTTTACAGTTCTTGTAATCCGCTATCAGATAGATCTACTTTTTCTGAATGTCATAGCCTTGAATTTAATTTAAAACAACGGCAGACAGCACACTTGGCAGCACAAGAAATAGGCTATTAGGGCATGTTTTGAGGTATTTTGTTACATAACTAGTTAGGCTACTTTCTTAATGTAAATAGCTAAGTAAAGTAGGCTACAATTACTTTAAAAAGTCTTTCAACACTGCCTATGTCTAACAATTTGTCACACAAAATTGAAGTGGAGCAATCAAAGTTTTTGTGGTAGCCTACATTAACGATTAATAGACGCGGTGACTTCAGATTTAGCTAACTGACGTCTGTGGGACTCTTCCCAGACAGGACAGGACCTCAGTCAAGGTGCAGGAGGCGTTCCGTAAACAGAGCAAGGTGTGGTTTGATATCCATAAACGGTCAGCTTCCGTCTATTCACAGCAGACCATTATCTGCGCAACAGGCGACGGGGAGGGTGAAGCCCGGAGTCTGTCCTCTTTTTGGACAGCAGACCAGCGCAACAGCAACAACAAGAAAGTACACTTTAAAACTAAGAAAATAGACAAAATGAGTATGTACGACTCCAATTCCAAGCTGCATACCATGGGGCAGAGAAGTAACTCGCGACCCGACCTGTCGAGTGCAAGTTTTAGGAACGACTCGGTGTTCGTCGGTGGAAACGGCTACCAAGGGGAATACCAAGTGGGGGACGGATACACCTACACCACCTACTCCAAGACCTCCATGCACGGCGGGGGTGGGGGCGGCGGAGGGCAGAAAATGCACATGAGCATGGGTGGAGGTGTTGGTGGAGGTGGAGGTGGAGGTGGAGGGACAAGGTAAGAGGTTTCAAATCACCTGTTGCTATTGAGTGAGGCGTAATAACAGTGCGGAGTAGTACCAAAAGTTTTCCTCAAAGAATGTAAAATGTGCATGAAGTAGCCTTAAAATGTGACGTTGTAAAAAAAAAAAAATATATATATATATATATACTAAAAAACCTATCATATGCAGTTCATTGTAAACGTTCATATTGGTCTTCCTTACTCTTAGGGGAAAATATGCCTATATCGTAATTCTATGAAAAGAAATATGAGGAGACTGTACAAATATAACAAAGGTATACGTCCCCTATGTGGATGTTTGGCAGATTATATAAATATTGTAGTGATACTAGGCTATATGAGATAGAAATACCATAAAGTAAGGTAAGGTAAGGTCACTACAGTTCACAAATGAAGACCACAGACCCACAAAAAGTCCGTATACGAATCTTATAGAAATATTAATAATGTGTTCCAATGTTCCAATTTTACATGAGCGAAAAAATCATTTTTCTTATAGGGTAAAACTGCTTTTTTTTTAAAGGCTTGGCCTGTTAAAGGTCCATTCAAATTCATCCCAGGTCATGACCTCTAAACTTTAGAGGTCCTGATGATGTGCAGGCCTACACCTATTCCTAGTCATATTCGTATTACTCTGCATCACACAGTATTGCCTAATATTTTTAATCACAATAGAGGAAATGCTTGAGAAACTCTCCATGCACTGTACACACCCCTTGACTGTCCTCCCACTACTATCATTCATCATTATGTCATCCTCTGACATTAATTGACGTCTTTCTCTACGCACTACGGGGTTAACCTATGGCAGGTTAATACTGGAAAGTCAATGCTGTTGCAATTATTTAATTAAATGATTCCATTAAAGGGCCATTTCACACATATTCCATATCAGATACTAATTTGTCCTTTCCATGGGTGTAATTGTTTTCACACAAGGATTTTGGTTTGCAATTCATTAGACATTGTGTAATGTTTAGTGTTGTAATATGAATTCCTGTGAAATTCTGTTATCATTTACAAGCATTCATAACAACTCAACTTGTAAACTATATTTTCCAACAGTATCCCTCAATGAGGCTTAGGGGCAAGATTATTTTTCATGAACATCAGTTCATTGCACTTTAATTGACAAGGGTTAAGTTTTGTGTAGATGACATCCTTCACTGGAGAATTTCACACTTAAAAGCCCTCAAACATCTTTAACAAAACAAAGCTGTGACAGACTGACACCAGACACCAGATACCAGTATATGCTGAAGTGAATGCTTAAAATAAACTATCGGCTTTGTATTTTCTATACGTCATATCATATGGATGTCATAGTGCTGAAGGCTATATTATAGAATCTGATCGTTTGTTGTCTTTTCTCATGTGTAGTGTGCAGAGTATCCAGCAGAGAGCTTTGTTCCTGAAAAGCCAGTGTCAGGAGTACATGCAGAGAGCACAGCATATTCTCCAGAGCGTAAGTGTGACACACAGGGATATTGTCCACTATCTGATGTCTTTGTTGTGACTTTAAAGAACAAGAATGAGAAGAATTAGAATATCACTCTCAGCTAGTTGTTTTGGCTGTTAAGGAGGTTGCCATTTTGTCGACTGTATAGCACACTACATTGTTGTATGGTCATCTGTTTCCATACCAGTATGATGTTGCTGTATCAAGGCAGGAAACTAACTTTTAACCAACTTTTTTTAAGAATAGAAAATAACTTAGAAATAATGGTTGGTTACCTACTCAAGTGCCTGGAAAATCAGACAAACTTATCAGCCACAGCTAAAATGTAGTAGAATTTGGTATAAATTTGTAAGTTTAAAGTAAAGTAATTTTTGTATTTGTAAATTTCCTGTTCTGTGTGGTATTATAGGGGAGTCCAGCCATGGAGGCAGAGAAGCTGATGACCATGGCTGCGGAGACCCTGGAGCAGCTGAGGAGATGTGGCGCAGACCTACAGCATATGCGTATACCTAACGACATCTTCAGAAGGTAACAGAAGGGGCAGTGTTTGTGTGCCTGTGCAAAGTGCAGACATACACACGGGAGTTTGTGTACAGTCAAATTTTGTGTTTATGCATTTGAACAATCCTGGCTATAGGTACACATGGATAGGTGGGACTAAGTGGGAAAAACATGCTAGTTTTTCAGGTCATAGATTCACATCTGAATCCCATGTTTACAGATGAACCAAATTGTATACAGACAGACTGGTAGCAACACTGATGAGTTAGCTGCAAGTACCGTACCTGGATAGCCTGTGCCTGTCTTTTGTGTGTATATGTTATTCATTTAGTTGTACTTGCACATCTGAGCCCTTTGAAGATGGGCGCGCAATGTGCCCTTGTAAGATCACAAAGAATTTTCCCATCTGTGTCCAACCCCACAGTGTAGAACAGCTCCAGCATATGCAAGGTGCTATCCAACATTCTCTCGGTGGTATGACCCAAAGACGGAACAGAGGCAGTGTGGGCTCCATGGACGGGGGGAGGAGCTTTAATGATGCCATGGCCTGGATTGCTCAACAGAAGGTGAGCTCTTCATACTTGGCACCATGCTGCAACAGTATTACCTCTAAAGGTTCATGCAGTCAGTGACGACACCACCCTGGAACTCCTCCGATTCTCTCCCCTTCAGTTCTTAAAACAGCAAAAACAGTAGTAGTAGTTGTGTCTGCATGTGCGTGCAAGCCTGTATGAGTGCTTTACCGTGTTGCATTTGTGAGTGTGAAGGGAGAAGTGGATGCATGACACCCGCCTTATCACATATTCTGACCTGCTGTAACTGAAACCATCTGGTCAAGCTGCCAAAACATGAGCCACAGGGTGAAAGAGGCTGAGAGAGCTACAGAAGGAGAGAAACAAAAGGAAAGAGAGACCGCAGCCATTTGAGAGAGAGACAGAGAGACCATTCAAGTGACCAGAGTATTTCCTGATGCTCAATTTGCAGTGGAGGGTCTGGGTGTGGGAGCTGAATATGCAGCAACCCAGATCCTCTTCTGTTGAGGCACTGACACACACACACACACATACACGCCCTTAGACTGATACACAGGGCAGGGAACGTAATGTAAAATTGATAATAATCTTGATACTTTGGTAACATTGTTTGCGAACTTTCATGCCAATAAAGCACCTTGAAATTGAAATTGAAAATTAAGAGAGAGAGAGAGCGAGAGAAAAGGAGCAGTGATGACAAACAAGGAGCTGGGAAACCAAAAGAAAATAAGAGAGGAGGTGTGAAATCTGACACTCTCCACTGACTCAGTTGTTATGGGACATGGCAGTTTCGCTGATCTCTTACATGCTTATGGGAAACGCCCTTCCGCTCACTCTACCCCCCCACCCCCACCCCTCCCCGAGCACACGTTCCCTTTCATTCTCTCACCACTCCAAGCCTCCAAGCCTTGTCCATTTAAATTTCCTCATTTCCTCACAGTTTCTCTATATCATTATATACAGTACTGTATATATAGAAACATTTCACCCTCTATAAAGTATTGCCGTTTGTAAAAGTCCTAGTTCCCAAACCTGGAAACCTAACACCTGATGACCTACTTCTCGTCCTTATCGTCTCTATGTCCTGTTTGTTTCATTTGGTCATGCTCTGACTCATTGCACGCATTTCCTAAAATATTACCGATACACATCTGTCTCTGTTGTTGACCTTCCTCCACTGGACATTAGCCCTACTGCTGACAGTCTAGCTCTCCTAACAGCCATGTTGTGTGCGGTTTCAGCCAAGTAATCTTGAAGGAAGGGAGTGGTGAGAAAACAAAAGGCCAGAGAGAGAGGAGGGAAGAAAAAGGGGAGAGTACAGAGGAGGGACTGGCTGAGCTTGGTGTGCTAGCAGAGCTCTTATCAAAGCTCAGGGCTGTGAACTCTGGTTAGGGGGGAATAGTTGGAATAGTTTCCTGCTTAAGAGACAGAGACAGACAGCGGACTCACTTAATGATTATATGCTGACACCTAGAGGACAAAGAGGGGAAAGATGTAGATTTAAAATCACTAAATCAATAGCATGCAAAATATCTACTGTTGATATTTCAAGTATCTCTTATTTGCCTCAAATATATGTGTATCGTTGTGAAAACATGGTAACTCCAATTTTGGTGATTTTCATGTGTTATATTAAATTGAAAGATTACATGGTCGTTGAGGTGGTTGTTGAGAAAGTTCTGTGATCCTGACCTTGGGCTGATGAAAACCTTTCAAAACCCATATTGGATAAACTGAAAAATGCCTGGTCATCAATCTAAAACCAAGGCTGTTTTTAGTAGTTTCTGAAAAGTTGATATTTTGGCGATACAGGGTTTTCACCCAACAACAGCAAAATATGTCCTTTGTTACAATCACGTACCATACCAATGTATATTTACCAATGTGTCAAAGACCTAGTGTTTGTTTTTCAATAACATAATAAACTGTCTCTGCATCATGTAGCGCCTGATTGAGACATCTCCATGGGGGGAGGACTCAGCCACCATTGAGCAGCAGATCATAAGCCACAACAAATACCACAGCTCCATCCAAAGGAGCCAGGAAGTGGACCGTGCCCGGGACGATTTGGTAAGGGGCTTTTCTCTACCTTTTTTGACTTTGTAGTATAATGTTAGAATCCTTCCAACTGATTTGCCTATATTTTGTAGCTCTCTTTGGTTGCTCTTTCGAGATTGTTGCAGCCTAATGTGAATAATAGGTACAAAAGCCCAATATTTTTCATCCTTCCTCAGCAATATTTATTCAATGCAAACTGAGCATAAAAAACATCTTTTCTTTAGAACATGAGGGGTGACAAGTCCAACATCCATGCTCTGGAACAAGAATGGGACAGCCTGCAGGTAGAACTCTACAAAACAAACACAACATTCAGACAAAACACAACTATTTTGGCAGTTTGTCAAAATCGGAAATGTTACTCATTATTATTATTGTTAATTTTAATTCATTATCATCTTCATTCATTTACCTTGTTTGTCCCTCAGAAAATGTCCCACAGTCGTGTGAGTCAGCTGCGTGAGCTTCAGAGCATCATCGAGGAGATCTCCCGCGGCATCATGTGGGTGAACGAGAAGGAGGAGGAGGAGCTCGTCTTCGACTGGGGAGACAAGAACATCGACGACTATATCCCCAAGAAGCAGGAGAGCTACTCAGTAAGGATCTCAGGCTGAACTCTTCCTTTTTTACCCTGGTGGGATGTTTCTGTCTCAGTTAATGGGTGTGACTACAGTTGAAGATTTGATAAGATGTGTTTTGTTTTGTTTTTACCTTAGTTACAAATGTACTGTTCTCCTTGTAGAGGCTGATGAGGGACCTGGAGGAGAAGGAGAAGGAGCTGAACAAGCTGAAGGTGAAAGTAGATGGCCTCCTGAACAACAACCATCCTGCCTCAGACAAGATTGAGGTGAGGATTTTTCTGATTTGTGCAATATTCAAATAGTAATGGTGGGCTACTATGGTGAGGTATAATGTGTTTTGTACTGACGGCTATGCTTGCTTCCTTAGGCCTACATGGACACCTTACAGACCCAGTGGAGCTGGCTGCTCCAGATCACCAAGTGTATCCATGTCCATTTGAAGGAGAATGCTGCCTACAGCCAGGTAAATATACTCTCTCTCTCTCTCTCTCTCTCTCTCTCTCTCTCTCTCTCTCCCTCTCTCTCATGCACACACATAGATGCAGTTAAGATAAGATAAGATAAGATGCACTTTATTGATTAAACTGTAGAGTTAATTGGACTTCTACAATCAAGTATCTTCTCTCACATACCCACTCTATGTTAATATGAATGTGAATATTGAATACATCTTTTTGTTCTCATCTCCAGTTTTTCAAGGAGGCCAATGAGACCTATGGGAAGCTGCAGAAGCAACACGAGTACATCTGTAGTAAGTTCACCTGCGACAAGAAGACCCCGCTGGATAACCTCACTGAACTCCTCAAAAACCTGGAGGTATCATTATGTGCTATCGAGTCCTGTGCATGATACTATCCTGCAGCTATGGAATTAAGATAAAACATACATAAAAAACATTTTGTTCTGTTGAATGACACTGCTCTTGTAAATCATTTGGTAAACTGGTTAGGCCAGTTAGTGAGACTCATAAAGTATGGCATGTAATTAACAAACTGGAACACTACTGCATGTCTGCATTTTTCCATACACATCCCATGGATATGTTGTAGAGCTGTGCACTTTGAATGAACAAGGGGAAGTTTAACCTCAAAAAGAAAAATCAATAACTTCTGAAAGCCGCATGGTTTACAACCCACATCTGATCTTTGTGTGTTTACAGAAAGAGAAGGAGAGAATCATGGAGAATAAGAGGCAGGTCCAAAGTCTGGTCAGCAAGTCCAAGAGCATTGTCAGGCTGAGACCTCGCAACCCTGAGGAGAAGAGCAGCAGCCCGGTCATAGTCCAGGCCTTGTGTGACTTTAAACAAGACCAGGTAAGATGCACACACACACACACACACACACACACACACACACACACACACACACACACACACACACACATAAACACACACACTCACTGCAAAGAGACTCAGATGTAAATACACAAACATACTAACAGCGTTTGAAGTGAAAGCTCAGAAATATAATTCAGTGTTTCGTCTGTGTGTGTTTTGTTTATTTATTTATTTATTTACCAGGGACAGTGCACATTAATCAACATTTCAGTTTCCACATCAATGTAAATGTTTGTGTTTCAGAAAGGGATTTTCAAAGGGAATGAGGGCATCCTGAAGGACAACTCCCAGCGGAGCAAGTGGCTTGTGACGGGACCTGGAGGTCTGGACATGCTGATTCCCTCTGTGTGTCTGCTCATCCCCCCACCAAACCCACTCAGCATTGGACTCGCCAACAAGTAAGATGCGCTCAGCCAATGTAGAAAGGACTCCTTGTTTTGTTTGATAAAACATACAAGAATCTAGGTCACTGTGGAAATCCTTTGCAGTTATTTGTCAGTAAGGCCAGGACAGTTTAATTAATAGTTTAACCAAATTGAGATTTTGTCTTGTCAGCTGCAGGGGATTTATTTTTATTCTTTCAAAATTTGAATGTTAAATGTATAGATATTGAATATACTGTATGTAGACATATACTTGCATATACTATATTTTAATTTAGAATATATAATATATAATGTATAATATTATGTAACAGATAGATATGTAGATACATAGACACTCACACACATACATACATGCTTACCTACTCAGTTCTGCTGTCTAGACACTTAGTCATCGTGTCTTTTAGGACTGTGGTTTCCCCTATACCAACGCAGTACAAAGTGAGACATACTGTAGCATGCATAGTAGCTTTCAGAGTGACTGATGACTCATGGTGTTTCCCAGGAATGAGCAGTATTACGAAGCCATCATGGGCATCTGGAACCAGCTTTACATCAACATCAAGAGTCTCATCTCCTGGCAGTATTGTGTCAAAGACATCAGTCACATCAACTCACTCACTCTCAATATGGTAAGATATCACAAAGACAGCAGTTTGTCATACATTCTTACTTTTGCTTTTAAAAATTCTCATACATAGCCTATGTTTTCATACCAGATGCAGAATTGAATTAGATCTCAATTTCCATTTTATCTTTATTAAATTGTTCTGGAAGAACTAGGTCTCTCCCTTTTTCCACTCACCTCATGTTCCATAACCTGACCCCTCTCGCTGTAGTTGTCCAAGATGCGTCCTGAGGAGTACCACAGCATCATCAAAAGACTGGAGACTCACTACCAGGAGTTCCTGCGCACCAGCCAAGGCTCTGATGTGTTTGGGGAGGAGGAGAAGAAAAACATCCAGGGCCAGTTTGCTGGAGCCCAGAACCACTATGATACACTGGTTGTCCAGCTGCCTACTTACAGTGAGTGTAACAAGACTGTACTTTATCCATGGATTGTCAGTGCTAAATTTAATTAGATTGAAGTAGACAAGATTAATTGTTTCTGAGTCCAGTTAACAAGCAAAAAACATATTTTATGATTTTAAGTTCAAATTCTCCTTCATTTCATCAACAGCTCCCGGTAAAGTGGTTGAGGTGATGAAGCCTGAGCCCCCAAAACAGGAGCCCATCAAGCCTCAGACTCCCAAGACTGCCCCACCCACCTCTGTCCTCAGCCTTACCCTGCTCAGTGACCTGCAGGCACTCCGACACAGGCTGGAGCTGGCTGAGTCCGGTCTCACTAATCATCTCCACATTTCCCTGGGGGACAACAGCTTACACGAGTGCTCACAGCACATCCAGAATCTGCAGGTATATAACTGCTCTGAAAGGATAATTCTGGCCACAGTGAATGAATTTCCAGCGTGCCCTCTCTTCCTTCTAAAAATCCCTGTGGATTTTTGCATGCTATTGTCAGAGAAAAAGTTATCATGTGACTTATTTCTCTTCCTAATAAAAATCTTGTGTCTTATCTGTTTCAAGACCCGTTTCGAAATTTTGAAAATATAGGTAAAATGTAGTAAGGGGGAAATCTATGAAATCCCTCTGTCTACAGGTTACAAAAAAAAGACAGTAAATTAATAAAGGGGAGAGGGCACTTTGGAAAATGGGTATAACATTCACCATGGCTGGAATTATTCTTTAACAAAGCATCAGTGTTAATTTAATCATCTGACAGAACTCAAAGTAATGATTCTTGTCCCAGCTTTATTCGATTCGAAAAAAACAACAACTTTAAAGGCCTTTTTCTATTTACTGTTTCATATACGAAGGGAAACACTTGATTCTGCTAAATTTACCTTAATAATTTTTCCTGATATTGGTGTCCAGATCGTGCACCAAGATTTGGACTCTATGTATGATGAGTACCTGCGCCTGAGAGAGAGGATTATAAAGCAGCTGGAAGGGATCCCTGCAGACTCCGAGCAAGCCAAGTTCCTCCGCACTGAACTGGACCTCATCGACCAAAAACTAAGAGGCCTGCAGGGCCTGTCCTCAGCTTACCTTCAGAGGTACAATATTTAGTATAGTCTCATCACATCTTTACTTACTCCACAGTGTTTATAGTATATTCTGTACAAGATAACCTGGCATTATAATATTTTACCCTGTGACCTGAACCGTGACAATGGTAATTAGGTAGGACTAGCTTGTTTAGGTTTGGCAGTAAACAGGATGGTGTATAGGTCAAGACACAGGAATGAAGATGAGGAGACGTAATTTCTTCCCTGAACTGTATTGCGTTCCAGCAGTATTTATTGGTGCAGTTCAACACTCAGTATTGTCATCAGTCCAGAAATGTCCGAGTCTTTTATACAGACAATGTCCAGCTTTACTGATTTTATGTTATAAGATCACTTTTCATCTCATTCACAGTAGTGACTGGCATCCACAAGAAGAAGATGTGTATTTAACGTAATTATTGTGTGTCTTGATAACAGACTGTCCGCCCTAAAAGCCTTGCTCCAGAGCCTCCTCCGTGCTGAGGATGTCGTCAAGGTCCATGAGGCCCGGCTGACAGAGAAGGACACCACCTCTCTGGACCTCCATGAGGTGGAAAACTATCGGAGCACACTGAAGGTCTGACACACTTTCCATATTTAGTTTATACAGCATTCTCTGGCTAGGTAATTGTCAGATTTGTCAGAAACTGTGTACATAACTAGTAGTAAATTAGCAAAGTATAAGTACCTATAAATCAGTTGTTATATGTTTGTCATTAAAAGCATGTAGGTTAAATAATTTTCTCTATTGGCTTTACAGCAAATGAAGAATGATCTGGAGCAAAAGAGAGACCTGCTGACGGCTATGGAGTCCGACCTGGCCAAAGCAGTGCACTGGAATGGTCAGATCTCCCAGCCCTTCCACAAGTGTGATGTGGACTTGTCCAAGTACTCAGACCTGGTGGGTCAGATGTCTGACCGTTGGCGCCGCATCCAAACCCAGATTGATAGCAGGTATCGTCATATCTCTATCTATATCATTGATATTTTCATCTTGATACCTACGTATCTCTCTATATACTATATTCCTTATTGCCAGTAGCAATACTAAAAATATCCCTCCATCCCTTTCCTCTTCCTCCCACTCTTTCCTCCTCAGAGTGTGGGACCTGGAGAAGCAGGAGAAACAGCTGAAACATTATCAGCAGACCAGCACTTCCCTGGAAGGGTGGATAGACAATGCCAGGAAGCGCCAGGATAGCCTACAGATGACCAAGCTCAGTGACATCCAGACCCTCATGGATCACCTCAACCAACAGAAGGCATGTTTTTCCTTTAAGTCAACAACATCATGGAAACAAATATGCTTGAACTGAACTGATTTAATTTTCAATTGAAAATGCCCACCATCTACACTTTAGTTGATATGCTCTCAGCCATGAGCTTTGCTGGTCCAGGTGTGTGCATATAAAAAATAGAATACACTAAAACTGACTTTTAGGATGCTTTTCTGCAAAAGTAGACGTTTTCCATATTTTTCACAGTTGATACATTAGGTCTATCAGCCCTCAAGATCAAGGACAAAACAATCCTAAGACATCAAGAAATTGTGTTACCTGAGAGGAGTGAAAGAAAAAATTCTTAAAGAAATATGAAAAAAGACAAATTGGATTTTCATTTATCTTGAGAGCCAGTGATTCAAAACTAACCTAAAAATGAAAACACTTAGGAAAGTTTTGAAAAAATAAAATTCTTCTCATAGAGTAACAGCTTGGATTGGATTGGATCAGTGCATTTAATGGCCTTCTGCTTACTGGACAGGCACTTCACACTGAAATCAAAGGAAAGAAGGAGAAAGTAGAGGATGTGCAGAAGGATGCAGACACCTGTGCTGCCTCCATAAAGGTTGGTGTAATACTAGTAACTTAATGTGATCAGTTTTCTTATAATTGTCAGGATAAAATATTTCCATACATATTAGCAGGCACATAGTAGTAGTAGTAGTAATAGTAGTAGGCTACAATACAAAAACATTAAGCACATATTGTATTGTGTGTTTTCAGGACTATGAGCTGCAGCTGGCCTCCTACAGTGCAGGTCTGGAGACTCTGCTTAATATCCCTCTCAAGAGAACTATGCTGCAGTCCCCTGCTACTGTAGTCAGAGAGGAGGTAAGGGCTCTGGCAAATGTTATAATTTAAACATCTCATTGTTATGTAATTAACATCTTAGCTTTTGGCTGCAATATTCATTTACTAATTGTAACCTCATTAGGCGGCTGACCTCCAGTCTCGCTACATTGAGCTGCTTACCCGCTCCAGTGACTACTACAAGTTCCTAGGGGAGATGCTAAAGAGCATGGAAGAGCTAAAGGTAACTATTGGGTTTGTATCATGCAGTGTAAGACATGCATGTCTATGTATGCCTGTTATTCATAGTATTCCCATGATGTCACATGCATTTCCTACCAATATGGCACTTTACAATACACACAGCTCATTGGCTGTGGCTGTCATTTGATTGTAATCACCTGTTAATTTATTACAATCACCTGTTATTTTCCTACCAAGATTGCCGTGTGGTGATGTAACAGAATACTATGAATATTCACTAGGTAAAATAATGATAACATACATAAGATGTTATCATTAAGGAAGACACACATAAGATTAATTAACCCATATGTTTGTATGGAAATATGAAAGTAGGTGACATAAAATACCTTCTTAACTTTGTGCGTTTCATTGTTTTCCTCAGATCAGGAACACCAAGATTGAGATGCTGGAGGAGGAACTGAGGCGTCTGAAGGAAGACTTCCAGGATCGTAACCAGAAGAACCAATCTCTGGAGGATGCCCTAGCCCGCTACAAGCTAGAGCTCACTGAATCAAAAGAGCAGCTCATTTCTATGGAGGAAGTGAAAAGAACCACGGCAATTCAGGCTAACGCTGCTAGGGACAGCCTGGACAGCACAAGCAGCCAACTGAAAGACCTTAATGACAAGCTGGCCCGCATTACATACCAGCTGGATGAAGAAAAGAGGAAGAGAAGGCTGGCAGAGGAGCGCTACACCAGCCAGCAAGAAGAGTATGAGGCGGCCGTTCGGCGCAGGCATAAAGAACTTGAAGAGCTCAACTGGACAAAGATTGATTTGGAGAAGGCTGTGAAGGACAAGCAACATGAACTGGAAAGGCTGAAGATACTGCTAGAGGAGGAGGCGACACGTCGGCGTGGAGTCGAGTCAGAGATCTCAAAGGTAAGAACACAGTGCAACCAGGAGATTAATCAGCTTAAGCAGACATACGAGACAGAGATCCACGTTACCAAGACCACTGTCCTGAAGGCTTCACAACAGAGAGAAGAAGACACAGCAGAACTGAAACTGCATTGTGACAGACTCACTGCTGAGAAGAGAGATCTAGAGGAGGAGCTGAGGAGATTGAGGCTGTCTGTAGCCCACACAGATGAGCAGAGGAGCAGGGCAGAGGAAGAGGCCCACCAGCAGAGGGCCTCAGTGACAGAAGAGACCAGGAGGCGCAGTGAGCTAGAGGTGCAGCTGAGAACCCTAGTGCAGCAGAGAGGAGAGGATGACCTCAGGCTGAAGGAGGCCACCAAGAAGAACCAGGAGAAGACCAGGCAAATCAGCCTGCTTACACACAACCTGGAGGAGGAGGGGAAGAAGAGGAGAGCTCTGGAGGTAGAAATCAGTCACCTGAAACAGACTCAGGCAGAGCTGCATACAAAAAACACCTCCTATCTGGAGGCAATCAACAAGCTTAAAGTGTCTGAGCAAGAGATCCGCATCACCCGAGTGGAGCTGGAGAAACAGAGTAGTGAGAAGACCAAGGCTGAGCAGAGTGCTGCCAGGCTACAGAGCCGTATCCGGGAACTGCAGTGCTCTCTGGATGGGATGGAAGCCGAGTTGGAGAAGCAGAAGAAGGCAACCCAGGAGGAGTTCACACGCAGGAAGAGAATGGAATCTGAGCTAGAGAGGATGACACATACCTGCAGAGAGCACACAAGCACCATTAACACCCTGAAGGCTATGCAGGCAGAGGTTTCCACCTCTGGGAGGAAGTATGAGCAGGACCTCAGGGCCCTCCAAGAGGCCCTGGACAAGAGCCTGAGGGACCATAAGGTCACCATGGAGCAATTGTCCCAGGTGACAACCGAGCTGAAGACACTGAAACAACAGCTCATGCAGGAACAGGCCCGTGTCCGTGAGGTTAACCTCCGTAACGAGAGCCTGTATAAGACCATTGAGGAGAAGAGCCGCCTACTTAATGAAAACACTGCAGAGATTGAGAAGCTGAAGAGTCTGACACAGAACCTGACAAAGGAGAGATTGAGGCTGGAAGAGGAGCTGAGGGCAATTAGGCAGGAGAGAGATGAGCTGAAGCTGAGCAGGGACAGTGTGGATGGAGAGAGTGCATCTCAGATCTCAGCCTTGCATGTCCAACTCCAGAGCAGCAGCAAGAGGACATTGGAACTCCAGGCTCTCATCAATGACCTGACCAAGGAGAGAGAAAAGCTTAAGTCGGAAATAGACAAAATCCAAAAGCAATCCATTGAGGTATTTTTGATTGCTTTCAGGGATCAGCTTCGCATAATGCAACTAATTCCACATTTTTGCTGCCTTTGCATGAATGGAATAGACCTGAAATCATGGAATCATCTTATAATTTTAGATGACAATGTGTATTAAATGACCATTATTTTAAGGGTTTTGCATGAGATGATTAAATTGCTTGCACTCTTTTGATAACAGTATGCATTTCATTCACCGCACACATATTGTAACTAAATTAAACTTATATACTAACTGATTTGAATCAACATGATGTACATATATCACATGTACATATGGATGATATGTGTCTTTACATATCAATGGATTCTAACAATATAACAATATCAACAACTGAGGGATATTCCTGGAAGACTTTGCTAGTCATTACAACATTATTTAAGGAAGAGAAGCAGTGGTTTGTGACATTGCAAATTACATTATGTAAATATTGTTGACAATTTCATAAATGAGTAAGCTCTTAAAACACGCTAAGCAGAAACACATCTGCATTCATCAGATTCATTTGTTACAATTTATGTGACTTTATGTGATCAAATGTTGGTAATTTTGTTGAGATGTAAGCATGTGTTTTCTTATGTCTCCCCAGACATCCATGATGGTGCACGAGTCCCACAGCCAATACAGTGAGCTGCTGCTGGAGAAGGACAGCATGCTGGCCAAGCTCAAACTGTTGGAGCAGGACAAGAACCGCCAGCAACGCCTAGAAGAGGAGCTCACCCGCCTCAAGCTCTCACTAGAGTCTGAGCTACGCAACAAACAGCGCCTGCAGGATGAGAACAATGCCATCCGCAAGGATTTCACCTACATGAAGAGCCAATATGAGCTGAAAGAGAGCCAGATGAGGCAATGTGACTCAGACAGGGACAAGTGTGATCGAGAAAGGAGCTCCCTGAAGAGTGAGGTGGAGAGGCTCATGAGGGACTTGAGGAGTGTTGAAGAGAGGTACAAGAGCCGACTGCTGAGCTCTGAGACGGAGGTGTCAGACCTGGCTCTCAAGAGAGATGCCCTAGAGAGAGAGATAAAGAGGTTGCAGCAGAGACCTGACACGATGAGCAGGCAGAGCCAGACAGAGGAGATGATCCCAACGGTAGATCCTTCCAAGCTGTTATTTGATGGGGTGCGCCGTAAAGTAACAGCCCACCAGCTGTGTGACTGTGGTATAATCAGTAAAAAAACCCTAGACCAGCTCCTAAAGGGAAAGAAGACAGTGGAGGAGGTTGCTGTAGATATCCAGCTTAGTCTAAAGGGTACTGGCATCATTGCTGGCATGGCAAGAGGTTCCCTGGCCAAAATGCCATTCACTGAAGCCAAAAACAAGGACCTCCTCAGCCCAGAAAGCGCCCTCATGCTGCTGGAAGCCCAAGCTGCAACAGGCTATATTGTGGACCCCGCATTCAATGAGAAGATGCCTGTGGATACTGCCTGTTCCAGGGGAATTGTAGACACAGAAGACAGAGACACCTTGGTGATGGCTGAAGCAGCTAGCACAGGCTTTAAAGATCCACACACTGGCAAAGTGTTGTCTGTGGGTCAGGCTCTGAAACAGGGTCGCATAGACAAGGAGACAACCATCCGCTTGCTCCAGGCCCAGGAGTCTGTTGGAGGCATCTTGGACCCTGTTCTGAGTGTGTTCCTGCCCAAAGATCTGGCCTTGGACCGCAACCTTATAGATGAGGAGCTCTACAGGGCTTTGAACAAGAAACCCACCTGTTTCCTGGATCCAGTGACAGGGGAGAAGATAAGCTATAGTGACCTTAAGTTGAAATGTACAATGGAACCTGTCTCTGGCCTGCTCCTGCTCCCTGGCCCAGAAAAGCCCATGACAGTAAAGGGCATCCGTGGTGAAGTCTCCATTAGAGAGCTAGTCAATGCCAAACTGCTGGATGAAACTGACTTGCAGAAGCTCAACCAGGGCAAGCTCACTAGCAAAGATATTGAAGACAAGCTCAAGACCTATCTGTATGGCTCAGACTGTATTGCAGGGATCTATGATGAGGCCACTGACCGAACCATGCCCTTCTATCAGGCAATGAAGGATGGTCTGCTCATGAGAGGAACCACGCTGGAACTCCTTGAGGCCCAAGCTGCCTCTGGCTTCATGATTGACCCAGTCAACAATGTCTTCCTGACGGTGGAGGATGCCACAAAGAGAGGCCTGGTAGGTAAAGAGTTTAAGAATAAGCTGCTGTCTGCAGAGAAAGCAGTTACTGGATACAGAGACCCATCCACTGGAAAGACCATCTCCCTTTTCCAGGCCATTGAGAAAGATTTAATTGAGAAAGGCCATGGGATCCGTTTGTTGGAGGCCCAAATTGCCAGTGGTGGGATAATTGACCCCAAAGAGAGCCACCGTATTGATGTGGATGTTGCCTATAATAGGGGCTATTTTGATGAGGAGATGAATGAGATCCTAACTTATGAAGGAGATGACACTAAAGGCTTCTTTGACCCAAACACCAAGGAGAACCTGACATATCTTCAACTGAAGGATAGGTGCATCAAAGATCCCAGAACAGGTCTAGTGCTCCTGCCACTGAAAGACAAGAGAAAGCCCCAGAAGTCTCAGGAGAGCCGGAGCAATGTCCTTCGCAAGAGGCGGGTGGTGATTGTTGACCCAGACACTGGGCTGGAGATGTCGGTGAGGGAGGCCTATCACCGAGAGCTAATTGACTATGACACTTTCTTGGACTTGTCAGAGCAGGAGTGTGAGTGGGAGGAAATAACCGTCAAGGGGTCAGATGGCTCTACACGCTTGGTGGTGGTGGATAGGAAAACAGGAACTCAGTATGACATCCAGGACTCCCTGGACCGTGGTATGATTGACCAAAAATCTTTGGACCAGTACCGTGCTGGAACACTAACCCTGACCCAGTTTGCTGACCTCATTACCAGCAGAGCCAGCAGCACTGAGATGACCATTACAGCCAGCAATATTGATGATATGGTCACCTGTAGCAGCCCCACCCAGGCAGCCCCATCCTCCCCTACCGTTCGTAAACGCTTCAACAGCATTTCTATCACCCTCTCTCCACCTGAGATGTTTGATGACCAGAGCCCTGTGGCAGCCATCTTTGACACAGAGACATTGGAGAAGATAACTATTCCAGAGGGGCTCCGAAGAGGCATAGTTGATACTATTACAGCACAGAGGTTGCTGGAGGCCCAGGCATGCACAGGGGGCATTATCAACCCTGCCAATGGCGAGAGACTGTCTCTGCAGGATGCCGTCCATCAGAGCATCATTGACGAGGACATGGCCTCTAAGCTGAAACCTGCCCAGAAAGCCTATATGGGTTTTGAGGATGTGAAGACTAAGAGAAAGATGTCAGCAGCAGAGGCAATGAAGGAGAAATGGCTGCCTTATGAGGCTGGCCAGAGATTTTTGGAGTTTCAGTACCTGACAGGGGGTCTGCTAGAGCCTGGCACCGGGCGTCGCACCACCATCGAAGAGGCCATCCGTAAGGGTTGGCTAGATGGCCGAGGGGCCCAGAAGCTTCAGGATGTTCGGAACCAACAGAAGAACCTTACCTGTCCCAAGACTAAACTGAAGATCTCATACAAGGAAGCCATGGATAGCTGCATGGTGGAGGAAAGTAATGGTATGAAGATGCTGCAGGCTTCCTCTATGTCCACCAAGGGAATCAGCAGCCCTTACAATGTCTCTAACCCAGGCTCTCGCTCTGGGTCCAGGGCTGGCTCTCGGGCCAGCTCCAGGAGTGGATCCCGTAGAGGCAGCGTGGATTACTCTTCTACTTACAGCTATAGCTTCTCTTCCAGCAGTAACACCTACAGCTCCGACACTCACTCTTAATACAAAGCATAGAGAAAGAATGGAACTAGGCTAGCTGGTTGTTACTAGTAGTTCCTATGCAATACGAGTATATTTTTCAAATATTTGCTTATATCTCATAGGCTTTCTAGCTACCTGCTGTTGGGAATAAAAGTCAGGTAGCAATTTTGAATTTATGAAGTTTTCTTATTAATTCTGAATTCATTTAACTGCTTTGCTTGTTTTCAGTTTTGGGTGATTTGGCGTTTCAATATTCAACCTTTTATGCAGAATATAATTCCTGCTGTTGTAATGCATAAATGCTGAATTTAATTCATTTTCGTAGATCATTGTAAGATTGTTTTTTAGAATGTATCATTTTATTTTTAAGGGGTGCTTGTTGACCTTATCTTCAAACATGCCCTCAGAACCCATTATACCGTTTTGTATTTCTCAGTTGATTGCAGTTTGGCTGTTTTGTTGTAATTCTTAGAAGGGCATCTTTTTTTGTTAATTGCAAATGCTGAAGACTGGCTAAAAATACTGACATGACAAACCAATGATCCATTATGAAAATGCCTTGCCACCAAGAAAATGTTCTTCACAAATGATGGAAAATAAATAAAGTTTTATTAATGACATCAGGTGTTTTTTTTTTCGCTGGAAATCTACTGGACATTAAAGACTAACAGCCCACTCACAGTGCACAGGAGGGCAAACTGCACATAACAACCAGTTTTTGTATCAAAAAGCAATGTCCATTGGTACCTATAGATGGCGCCAATTGCCATAATAATATCATTCAATGGCCTGTCTGGAGTAGAGGAAGAGGCTGCCCACTATCTAGCATATTTTACCAGAGGAAGAGAAACATTTGTTTTTTTCCCAAAGATTTTACCATTGAAAATGGTGCTGTTTAGCAGTAATATTAGCATAACGAAGACCGAAAGGTAATTATCATATTTCTATTTCACCACCAACATATAACCGACCTGTTATATTTACCTGAAGAGACTGCAATATCAGTTGCAACTAGTTCTATGATGTATCTAAACAAACTTGAGTATCAACTACAAATGCGTATAAAGTCACAAAGATAATCTCACGTCGTGGTCAGACACCGTTGGCAAGACTTTCAGCCTGAGATGAGGGTATGTTAATATAGTAAATTATGTATTTAATAGTGAGCATAAGGAGCGGGCAGTCTTAGAACAATGGCAAGGTTTGGACTGAGTGAATGATTAAGCAAGTCACTCTTTTCCACAGTGTATCTCGGCCTCAAACAAACTGGAGTTACGTAACCCAACTCTACTGTTCTCTGCCCGTACAGAATGCTAGAGGTCATCATTGGTTATCAATGTACAATCATGCCGCCACACAATATAGGGCACACAGTCAAGGAATTGTGGTGAAAACCCTGTGGGGAAAGTTACAGAGACGTTTACAAATGACCAGGTCGTACAATGTGTTGTCACGCTTATATTACATGTTTACTCACTCTTAGTTTTAGGTCATGTACTTGTATACAGTGACCATAAATCACAGGCTCTATGTTTTGTGCCTGCTCATTTGCACTGGAATATGTACATCCAGGGTTCCCACAGTCTTTGAAAATCCTTGAAAGCTTGATTTGAAAAAATAAAATAAGACCTCAATTCATTTTTTTAATTAAAATGTAGCATCAAATTCATCATTCCTCCTATGTCCTAAGATCAACAGTTCACATCCTGAGGAAAACCATCTGATGGAGATTTGTATTCATACAAGAGCAGTTTTAAAATGAAGGACTTCACCATGAGTTATTGAGTTTACAAGATCATGAGTAAAAAATTAGACCTTCATTATGTCTAATTATGACCAATGTCATGTCTCACCCCACAGCATGCCAATTGTGAGTCCCTGGATTTCACCAAACAAGATAGTGAAAAGTTTTTGAATTTGATGTGAGTGTGGGAACCCTGTAGACTGCTATAATCTGTTGCTTACAGTACATGAATTGAAAGTAAAAAGAAAGTCTTTATTCTGATGACAAACCAAATGATGAAAGTATTTTCACTGTCGTCCTTCAAATTATTCTTAAGTATCCATAATATGATATTATGCACTAAACTAGGTTACTAAACCAAAAGCAGCTTTCTTGTTGTCATTCTTATAGTCAAAGCTGAAATTTTTAGAATAATGTGCCACCCCTAGTGTGTCTAAGTTGCTGGGGGGAGGGGAGGGGGGTAGAGGAAGCTGAAGTCTGTGTTTGTGTCTGTGTGTGTGAGAGAGAGAGAGAGAGAGAGAGCAGGGGAGAGAGGTAGAGGGAGGAAGCCACAGAGAGCGGAAAAGAGGGGAGGGATCAAGGGAGGCAGCCCCAGCGGCACAGTGGGAGGACTATCCCATGCCAGGACTTGTGGCGGCTGCAGCGGCAGCCTCGACTGGAGGAAGTGTGTTGGGGGGCTGAGCAGCAGCAATTCAGGAACAGAGCAAGGACTTCCATTTTAGCACCAGCAGTCGCAGCAACGGCCCAGGAGAGCATTGGGGGCAGCTGGGACAAAGTGAGCTCACAGAAGTGCCTCTGATCAGCCTGAGAGCACATTCCAGCAGAGGAAAATGAGCCTCTCAGCCTTCACTAAGCCTGTGTGACGGGCTGAGTGCTCTTTGACTCAGGACTTTACCTCCCTCTCTCTCTTTCAGCACTGATTGACAAAAGGAATCAGTGGAAAAAGAAGAATCAAAGTCCTCGCTTTCAATTTGAAAAGGTAAGGCACGGTGTCTGAACTTTTCTACGGTCATTCATTAGCAGGGAGGGTTTTAAAGTTGGGCTGGTCAGTACTTCAAAGCAGGATTAGGGTTCCATACAGTCTGGAGAAGTTTTCAGCCTTTTTCCTCTTTAGCCTGTTGCTCAGCTATATCTCATTGAGTTTGATCATTTATTCAAACTGCAAAACAGGGCACTGCTCTCACTGTATTTACCTTGGCTCTGAGTCCAACTAAAGCCAGGGGTGTGTGTATGTGTGTGCATGTGTGTGTGTGTGTGTGTGTTCCAGCACTCTAAGACCTAGCAGGACTCTGAAGACAGAGAAGGGAGTCATTCAAACTGAACAAGCATTGAGCTTGTGATTTTTTTTCTTCTTTGAATGTGTGAATGAAAGAGTGTTGTTCATGAACTCCTTATTAAAGCTTGGTCTGGCCTCTCAATGAGGAAGAATCTTTTTAGCGTAAATATCTTCCTTGTTGAATTGTCTTTTGTTATGAATATAATGTGGGACTCCTTGCTGTTTTGGGCTCTGGTGCACTGGAGACCCTTATAATGTGAAACATATGGGGCCATTCTTGTGGAAGCCTTTTGCTCAGTAAAGCAAGTCCATAGAACTCCAAAAGAAACAAACCTTTTTTGTCCTTTGTTGACTGTTTGGTCTGCTCTGCTGGTGGAGAGAAAATGATGGAGAGAAACAGAGAAAGAGAATTTGTCTTTTTTTCTTTGAGCTACAGCTGCTGCATGGTATTTGCGGCCTTAGGGCTGTGCTTCTCAGGCAGCCATTATTGATGACACGTACAAGCGTCCTTACATCACAGCAGCTACAACCCTCGTTACCTGAATCTCAGTCCCTCCCTTTCTCTGCTTCGAGTTTGAAATCAGACACACACCTGCATTTACACCCTCCTGTACACCTTTCTTTCAAGCAACACAAACCATGCGGGTTGTGACGAACATTTTGCAGGCTAAACTCTTTTAAGATAAGCCTTAATTACAGACCTAGCGAGATAGGAGAAACCTTTTTGAACTGGCAATTATAGCTTTTCTTGCTGGTTCTATTTTGAGATCAGAGTCGTATGAACGATATCTGTCCCTCAAGGGTAAACAAATGTGTGTCTAACAGTTGTTAAACAATGTCAGAAAACCAAAGTGTCCGTTTTTGTCTTTCACTTCTCACTTCTTCCCTGATAACAGGCGGCAATTACAAAGGGCTGGCTGAGCAACAGATGAATGGGGATCCTGATAGTGTGGTTTGGACAGGTGGGTTGGCAAAGGGCTGGGGTTGTGTACTGTAAGCAGAACACTCTGATCTGACCCGGAGCAGCATGGGACAGAGCACCGGGGCATTTCACTTTGTCGCAGTGTTGCAGCCACTCGGCTGACATGTGTAAACCATTAAACTGAGAGAAGGAGAGGGACAGAGAATGAAAGATATAAAGGGGCAAGAGAGGCACAGGGAGAGAAAGAAAGAAGGACCGAAAGAGGTTAGAAAGAGGAGAAAGAAAAAGAGGGATAGGGAGAATGAGAGAGTGAGAGTGGGAGCGTAATCCATTTTGGAACGCATTCCGCTATGACCTTGGGATAGAAAACGGTAATTAGGGAGTACTTTAGGAGCCTGGTGGGTGTACAGATTCACTCAGAGCCAGGGTTCTCGTTTTTTATTCCCTTCAAAATATCTCATGAAAATGAGGGACAAATATACGTTGGAGTTCCAGGATTACTAAATAAACTGGCTAAAAATACCCACTCCCCCTTCCGCGGCTTTTTTCAATAGATTTCTTGGTTTTGTTTATTTCAGTTCTTTGGCGTTGAATGGGCGTCAAAGCCACAGCGTAAACATATAGAACATAAAAAGACAGAACAGACTGTGGCCTTGTCTCTCTCCAGGCCCTTCGACCAGCCTGTTAAGTCAGTGTGGAGATGTTATCCCGCCGTACGAGCCATGCTCTCTTAAATTCATGCCAAGTATGAATGCAAGGCGGTTTGGAACAGTGAAATTGATGGTATCAGGGTTATTAGATGGCAATTAGATCTGAATGCTAAATACCTACTGGAGCCTACAGCCTCTGCTAAGCCATAGCAGGGAAAATAGTAGGAAGAACTTCAATCAAAGGACAAGAAGGAAATGTGTCCTGGTTGTAAAAGCCCCTTCATCTGATGGATGGATGAAACATGCATGAATTATTCTACTTTTCATGTGCTACATAGTGTAAATATAGTAAAAAATGCAAAAGGTTCTTGAAAAAACATTCCACTCCCCCTCATAGGCAGCCAGACTTCCTGAAGCATTTATGGCACTTTAGGTGTTACTCAGGGTTGAAGACAAACAGCTTAGAAGATCATTAATCTGTTCTTGTGACTGAACGGAGCCCAGAGACTCCCAGGGAGACAGCAGGCTACACATGGCTTTTTTTTTGCATCTAGGTCCAGAGCGGGGCCAACTCTCACATGCTGGGTTGGATGGGCCATATCACCCGTCACCCCTCCCACCCCCCATAGAACTGGAATGATATTTCTAGACCTAGCAGTAGTCCAATTTTTGGTTTTTCGAAATACAAATTGGGTATGCTCTTACCCTTAAACTACAGACCAGATAAAGTTTGCATTGAGCTCTGACAGGGTGGTTTGGCGCTGTTTGGGAAAATGATTTTTCGCCTTACAATGATGAATTTCGATGCACTCTTTTTTTCACCACAGGCACATAATTTCAGTTTAATGGACCCATAAAAAATATTCAAGTAGCCCCAAAATAGATGATGTTGCCACAACCTGTCAATCATAAACTGGAGTGAGCCAACAAAAGCGTTTCAGTTTGATTTTTGAGTCGGAATGGGGGAAGGGATTCCTTGATTGCTTTCATATGTGTGCCAGCATAACCTTTGTGGAAATGTGGTCCTTTTAGTTTCTCTCATTGATTTTGACAAACCTTGAAACTCTTCCGATTTTGCAACCTGTTTGTCCTGAAAGTTCTGCTCCTGTGTGCTTTATTATAATGTGTATTGGCTCTGAAAGCTTAAATTCCTGCTTAGCATGCGCTCGCACAGTACATCAGGACATAGAAATGATAATAAGTAATGATAAGATAATAAAAGTTAAAAGATGGCTACACTGCAGTGAGCACTTGGACCTTACTGCAGCAGAGAGCCATTATCCCCATCTCATTGTTTAGACACTGTCTTTAAAAGATTATGTGCTTCCCTTACGTTAAGCTTATTCATGGGCTTTTTCTTTTTTCCCTCACTTCTTGATTAAGACCCCCCCCTCTTTCCCTATATTTCTCCTGCTCGTTTGCACACATACACAAAAACAGAGTCTGCATGATGATAACCACACCGAAGTCTCGAATGGAAAATGTAACCATGGGAGCCTGTAGACATGTAGCAACCAGCCTAATAACATACAAACAAACTTTTACGTAAATGGATTCAGTTGCTGTGGCTCAACCCTAGGTTTGGGAGAGTTTTATTATTTGTGACAGACAAGTATGCAAGGTTTTTGCCAACTGTTGTCACCACAGTGGGCTCAAAAATGAAAACAACCATGAGGTCACCATTCACATGATTAGGCCATGCTTTAACTCTTAGGGGCTGACTAACGCTGATTTCTGCATGGTGGACTTGTTCTTGCTGCTAATTATTTCTTATTACATTAGTCTCTGTTCTTTCATGTTGTGGTTCACTGTTTGTACAAAATGGAAGATTCCATACAGTGTAGGCCAGGTGAAGGGTGTGGCTCCTAAAAGAGAACCAGGCTGCATCCCAGCACTTTTATATGCCTTTCTTCCTCACCTTTTTATCACTCCCTCATGGAATGTTGGATGGATTTATTTTCAGCGTTGTTCGGGGTAATTGAAAGAAAGGCATTTGGAGCTGCTGGAAAGTGTCCCAAGTGATGGTCATGCGTGTGTGAACGTGGCTGACAGCACCCATGCAGCCTAGTCTACCTCTTACCTGCAGGGGTTGAGCTGGGGGAGCCAGACACACCCTAATCCCCCAACATCCTGACCCAGTAAACCTGTTGAAGCTTGTTCACAGTAGATCTGACATCCCATTTTCTCATTCATCGCTCTGCCTGCCCTCTCCTGTGCCAGCCTTACTCTCACAGTGCCATGGGTGGGCTCGGGATTTGAGATCCCTGGCACTGCTTATTCCGCCTTTGTGGACTAATGCTGTGCCTCGAACCAGGAACAAAAGCAGTCAGTGCAAATTAAAGACCAATTATCTTCAGTGCGTGCTGGGGCAAGTCGCTCGTGTTTGCTTGAGTGATGAGAGACAGAATTGAGAGGTCTTAGTGGGAAAGGATGTGCTGCAGGGCCGCAGTGCATCTGAATGATTCATGTGAAATTAATTATGAGCCAAAAGTTAACATTTGAAATTAGGGGTGCACGATATGTTTTTTTTTTTTTTGAGGCAGATACCGATAGCCAATACTGATCTGTATTTTTGTAAGTACAAATGCAGGTGAAAAACAGGTTAAGCTTTTCAGACATGCCCAAGTGCTTTTTAAACAAAATACCATGTTAATTTTATTCTGTTGTTAATTTGACCGTTGTATTAAGTGACACACTGAATACAGAAGAGCTCACAAAAATGCCAGTTCTACAATTTACCAGATAATGTCAGACTCATGATACTGATATTACTTTTGTAAAGCTGATATCTGATTGATAACCTGCCGATATATTGGTGTATTGATATTTTAAATTAGTTAAAATTATATTATTGGGTATATTGGCTTTGTGGGTCTTCATGGCTTTTATTTGAGTTGATTTGAACAGTAATATGTCATATTGTTTTGTTTTTTTAAAGCTTTGTTTTGTTTATAATGAATCTTTTGCTATAGTTTGTTAATGGCTGATTTCATAAATTATTTAAGGCAGATCTTTGCAGCACAATTCAATATACTGTTTCACCAACATTGCCTCTCGCCTCTGGGTCACTCAGAGGTTAAGTGTTGGTTAGACACCCTACCTATCTCTATCTTGACACTTCCAAAACATTACTCAGGCTTCCTCCCATGCCTCTACCCCGGAGAAACAGAGGCCTTAAGTATTGGTCGACCTGTTCATTAATTTCCCATTAGTCGACAGTTTTTCCTCTAACTCTCAGGGGAAATAGACTAACCCCGCCATTAGTTCCAATAGTCTCTGATGACCTCTCCCCCCCCTACTCCCACCTCCTCCCCCCCACACACACACACACACACACTCACATACACCCAGCCCGTTTCCCCCAGTGATGACCTCCTCACACACACAGCCTCTTTCATTCCGCTCTGAGGGTTGGTTTAAGCCCCGGCTACATGGCCCCTGGTTTATGGCTCCCACTCTGGAGCCCTTCAAAGTGTTGAGCTGTAGCCTGCAGTCACTTCAGCTTAATTGACGGACACATTCTCCACTGTGGATTGGCCAGCTTTTAATCACAACAAACAATCAGGGTGACTTGAGAAGGATGGTGCTGCCTTTGGCAGAATTTGTAATGTGTGTGAAATTTCAATGTGAGCTAACTATTTATCAACCAAAATGGATCTTTATTTTACACATGCTGTACAAGAGCCTAAAACAATCATCTTTTGAAAAGTAATTGACATGCAGCCTAATCCTGGCTAATTCTAAAACTAGGATAGTCAAACACAGCCTTCACATCATAAATCAAGAGAAACTGTATTTCCTGTAGCTTTTACTTTGATTAGCACAGTGTTTGCAGTGGCCGGCAGGCAACAGTTTGTTGGGGCTCTTCCCCCAGCTGACAAGCAAGACAGAGCAACAGGGAGGCCAGATCAGAGATGACTAGATAAGGGATGTGTGTGTGTGTGTGTGTGTGTGTGTGTGTGTGTGTGTGTGTGTTGGGGGTGCAGCCTCTTCCCAGTCCACCAATGCAGGAAGTTCATGGCCACGAGGTCACAGGGACACGCCATCTCTCAGGGATTTACAACACGCTGCGCTGCGGATAACTGGTTTCAGCCGGAATTCTTTGAAAGTTTTTTTTGTCTTTGTCATTGTTGCTCTGACAGTTTCAGTGTGGTAACTAGATTGCTGGTCTCCAATCGTTTGATGGAGAGAAACACAGAAAACACGCACATCCCAATCCTCAGTCACAGGTGCTGGACAAAGAACAATTGAAGAGCAGAGCAGAGTCTGATGAAGAGCCTGTGCGCTTGAAATGTTACAGCAGTGTAGGCGTTAATAAATACATCGTGGGAGAATTAGTGTGGGGACTTTATAGTTTGCTTTGATTCACTACAATCTTTTGATACCACTGTATCTCTTTTTGCAGTAGAGATAAATGGCAATCATCTCAAACATGTTAAAGAGCCCTTAACATATTCTTTTGTTTCCCCCAGTACTATATTTCTGAGACACACTGTTGGGACTGCAGATAGACTGTTGCTGCGTAAACAAGAAACCCTCTGTGTCATACAATCTGGAATTGAGGTCACACTCTAAAGATATCTGCGGGAAACTTGGACACAATGACTAAAGCTGAGGACTTTGACCATCAAATATTGACATGAATGAAGTCACTCGCATAAACTGGGAATGGTGCGAGGGAATTGAAGGGTCTGAGCTACCTGTGTTTCTACTCTTATAGAAGTCCATTTCAAGATGGAGGAGGGATACGAACTCGACCTGACATATATCACGGAGCGTATCATTGCTGTGTCCTTCCCCCGGGGATGCTCCGAGGAGATCTACGCACACAACCTGAAGGATGTT
Organism: Centroberyx affinis; assembly: GCF_046629955.1. NCBI lineage: Eukaryota > Metazoa > Chordata > Actinopteri > Beryciformes > Berycidae > Centroberyx > Centroberyx affinis. Next base: position 80,277 of record NW_027282235.1, read on the forward strand.
ACTCGAATGCTCAAGTCCAAACATGCAGACAATTATCTGGTCAGTGCTTGTCCATGTGTTGCACACTGTCTCACCTTGAAAGCAAATGTAGGAAGTAGCAGATGTGCTAGTCACAGTGCAAACAGTATTGACGTCAGGGATGATGCTGACAAAGTATTGATCTCCTAGTGGATCATCTTCACTCATCTTTCACTCATGCTAGTTAATGAATCAGTGCTTGGCAGAAATATATCTGTTCGTCTATGTGGTACAGTAGTAGTTTGTTTTGGGATTGAGAAGTAATCATATTAGTGTGTATTCACTGACTGTGTTGTATGTTTTCTTTAGATTATCAACCTGTCAGAGAAAAGACATGATCTCTCTAAAATGAACCCCAAGGTAAGTTTACGTGAATGTCACCTGTATCAAATCAGCACAAATTAATAAAACGGTAGCAGGATGAGGATATCAATACGCATCAAACTGGAAAAGAACAAAAATCAGTACATTTCTGTGGCAACATAGATTTCAGTGCATCCTCTTTGATCAATGACAGTAAACAATATAATATTGACCAACAGTGCATGTTCTGGGGCAGAGGTGTAGACAGACACTGTGCCTGTTCGCAATGTCTAAGTGTGTGGTGTGTTTTCAGACCCTGGACACAGGCTGGCCGGACCTGCATGCCCCTCCTCTGGATAAGATCTGTACTATCTGCAAGGCCATGGAGAGCTGGCTCAACGCTGACCCTTTACATGTGGCGGTCATACACTGTAGGGTGAGCATCTACAGGTTGTGCTGCGGCATGCATAACAGTCTCTTATTTAAATCAAACATGTCAGCTGTATTCCAATATTACCATTTACAATCGCAATTATAGTATACCATATTCAACATCATAGTAATTACAGTGTTATTACACATTTATAAAGTACTGTTTTGTAAAAACAGAGCTGAACCACAAATGCTGCATACAGAGTGAATCATCACCTGCCCTCTCTTTTTCTTCAGGGCGGCAAGGGTCGAATTGGTGTGGTCATCTCATCCTTCGTGCATTTCACCGATATATCAGCCAGGTAACCACTACTATGTATCACATTTTTGACATTATGTTACCATGAATGTCATGGTTAAACTTCAGTCTGCATTCAGTGAGGATTTATGGCAATATGAGTGTGCTCACTTGGCAGCAAACGATATCAACAACTACCCACAGCTTTTCTTAAAGACTCATTCTGTCGACCACAAGCAATGTCATTGCTTAACCACGACTGAATTATTTGCCCCCTTTAATTTGGGGTCAAGGTGAGTCAGAAAGTGAGTCAAACAAGTTCAATTGCTTTCAAATTCAAAGGAAAACCACATAATTTAAGCTATGAATCACCCCGTACAGAATTACATGAATCAACCTAGAAGCATGTTAGATACAGTAATAGCTTGTGGCCACAATATCACTTTCACTAAATCTACTGATCTAAGAAAAAACAGATCTAATTTTTTAGCCTTTGCCAGTCAAACAAAGTCAGAGCAGCTGCAGATTTACTAATCCCTAAAGTCAAGAAGAGCAGCAAACATTTGGAGGGACAGTAGTTTGTAGTAGAGTGTTGGAAAGCGCTGTGTGTGTCTGGTTGTTTTGGCCGGGTGTTATGCGACTATGTAGATCTTTTCAGCACACAGCCCACAGCCATTGTGGTATGAACACACATCAGCCAAGGCTGGCCAATCTCAGCTTCCCCTGGGGTTTGTGTCCCACTGAGGAAGACTAAACTCAGGGTTGGGTCAGGGTTTGTTAAGGTGAATGTGAAAGGCAGAGGGCAAAAAGACATAGAGGAAGAGATAGAGAAACAATGAGATAGATTTACAATGAAATGGAAGGGGGGGAGAGAGAGAGAGAAAGAGAGACAACAAGAGAGAGAGAGAGAGAGAGAGAGAGAGACCTCGGGTGAAAAGGCTCCAGCGGCTGTTGGTTTTAGTGCTGTCCGAATAGCAGTGCTGTGTACACACTCCGGCCTCTCTCTGTCCTCCTCTCCCCCTCCGTGTTTACTTAAGGTTGGCATTGTCTTCCTCTCTGCTGGAATCCCTTGTCTCTCTGGTTACTTTCCCTCTTGTCCACTGTGCATGTGTGTGCATGTGTGTGTGTGTGTCAGTGTCAGCGTGTGTCTGCGTTGTCCTAATTTATGTTAGGGGTAACTGCATTCAATTATAGAGGAGCAGAGAGTCTCGTAATCTCTCCGCTGAGTCATAATTACCTGAAGTGCTTAATGTGTTTCTCTGCATCTCTCAAAGTGCTGATCAGGCGTTGGACCGCTTTGCAATGAGGAAGTACTACGATGATAAGGTCTCAGCTCTGATGACACCTTCCCAGAAACGGTAAGACCCTAAACATAAGCACACCCTTCTAGCACTAGGAGAACGTACTATATTGTCGCCAAATGAAGTTCCAAACTGTGTCTATTTATGTTTTTTGACTAGTGTGTTGTTGTCTGCGCTGGACCCTTTTGTGTCCTGACCCCACGCCGCCATCCACCCACATTCATGTCCCAGACACACCTGAACCAATACAATAGACTTTGCGTGTCTTAGTGCTGTTTTGTCTATTTTCCACTGAAAAAGCCAGCCGATAGACCAGTCTTTGTTTCATAATAGTAACGGGAATGGGATCCCATGGTGACCTGGTGTAATCTTATCCCCGTGCATCGCTGTGAATCAACGTGACTCACACCGAGGCCTTTTTATGCAGAATACGGTGGCCAGAATTGCACAATGGGTTTCTCCAATTTTGTTTTTTCAAGTTTCTCCAAGCTTTCCTAGCCCCAAGTGTTTCTGAAATCTATCACTGAGGGACCAGTGCTGATCTGTGGGCCAGTGCATCGCATGAGGAGGAGTTGAGACTATAGACTGAATTTTCACTTGAAGGTTATATTATTTTAGATATGTTGTTCTAAGGATATTGCCTGCAAGTTTCTGACCTCCATGTAATTCTACCTTGAGGTGTGACAGCATGGCCAGTTGAGCACAGAGGACACTATTAATTAAAGAACAGCTATGATTCTTGGTCACATGAAGGGCCCATATCACCATGTTTTGTCCTGTGCCTTGGGGATACTCCTGCATTTTGTTTACATCCACCTCTGTGCTTTCATGTCAGGTATGTTTGGATCCTCAACAGTCTTCTGAGCGGATCAATGAAGATCAACGCCTCCCCCTTGTTCCTGCACTGCATCATTCTTCATGGGATACCAAACTTCGACGCCACTGGAGGTTAAACTCATATTGTTTACCACTATAAATGACACAGCTACAACTCCAATGAAAACACATAAAAATCCAGACAAAACCACATCAGAGTCGTAGCAATAAACAAGATGTAGGCTTATCTGTATCGTATGGTTGTAAAGCGTTTCTGGCACCTTATATCTTTCTCTCTGTCTGTCTAGCTCTTTCTAACACACACATGCACACACACACACACACACACACACACACACACACACACACACACACACACACACACAGATACAGACACTTACATAAACAGAACTGTGGAGAAGAACTACTTTATGGCTACCCAGTAAACCCAGGGGAATCCACACCCATGTTTCCATATAAACTGGTGTTTTCACTAATTTCACTGAAGCAGCAAAGGTCTTCATCAACTGAAATCTCTTTCTCACAACAGAATGTTATCAGCAGTTATCTGTGAACGGTACAATCTGAGAAGATCTCTTGGGATATCTTGTACATGAGAGGCAATAGTTGAGGCCATGTTATTCGTCCTTTGAGAAAATCTCTGAGACAAAGCAATAACATTGGGTCATGTTTCATTATATTCTAAGAACATGCCGTCTTTCCACAAGAGGTTTAGACAGATTTATGTGAGGTGACAGTGCATGTAACAACATTATACACTGATGTAACAAACTCATTTGAGGATTTATATCTCTCTTTCAGTGTGTCGCCCATACCTCAAGGTCTACCAGGGAATGCAAGCAGTGTATTCTTCTGGAGTCTAGTAAGTAGTTTAAACTAACATCATTTCAGCATCATTGTTTGCCTCAAAGATTATTGGAATACATGAAAGCAATTTTCCATTTAACTTCATTTCATGCTTATTCTGAGCCTTTCTGAGTTATGGCTTTCTGTAATTGACTGTGATTGGTTGCAACTGGCCGACTTACTGTGATGGACTACTGGTAGATAAACTCTGGTTTCTTGTTTTGTCTCAGTCACATTGGTCCAGGCCACAGAGACAGAATATGCATCACACTAGAGCCTGCCCAGCTGCTAAAAGGGGACATCATGGTAGGAAAATATACAGTTTATGCTGCCTATTCATACTTTCTGACATGAATACTCATTGAAATACTCACTGTAGTTAATGTAATAGTAATAGCAAATATGTTTTGTAGGTTAAGTGCTATCACAAGAGTGAAATTACTTCAGAGCGTGAAGTAATTTTCCGGCTGCAGTTCCACACGGGAGCAGTGCAGGGCTACAACCTGATGTTCGAAAAAGAGGACATGGAGACTGCCAACAAAGGTAGACCTGGAAAAACCCTGGGAACAGGTCTCAACGTGCCTCCAGTTTACAGCAACTACTCTGCTCCACACAGCATTGCACGGCTCAGTCTGGACTTAATTTAGACTTGGCAGTTTGAGACCAATAATCTTTTTTCCCAAACATGTAATGTATTATGGTTTACTGGGAGAATCCTCGTCACAGGCAGCACCATTCAGCCCTCAGTTGTGAATGGTCACACTCACGGCATTCCTGTGTGTTGACATTCCAGATCCCAGATTTCCGGATTACGGGAAAGTGGAGCTGGTGTTCTCAGAGGGCCCAGAGAAGATCCCAGGTATTTTCTTAACTCCTCACCTTTTTCAAAAGTTTCTACAGAGAGAGGTAGTTTGAAAACCAGACATGGTGCTTTCTCCCCCCGGTGTTCTTCCTTCGCACCGTCCTCTGCTCCGCTCCTTCCCCCTCTGCCCCCTGCTGAGAGGAGGATGTGGAATGCTGCAGAGGGGAAATGTAGTGTGAAGTGTGTGCTGACAGAGAGGTAAAGCAGCACAGCATGTGCTGCCTCAGAGCCCCACAGGAGGGAAACTGTGTGTTGTGTGTATGTGTGTGTATGTGGATTTGGGTGTTTGTCCGTGTATGTGTGCATGTGTGTGAGGTATATGTGTTATATATGTATGTGTGCATCTGTCAAACACAATTCCTAAAATACCTAAAATAAAATAACTCCCAATGGCATGATGAAAATATTTCTGCTTTATGGGTTTGCCGATCTATTGAGCCGATATTGCCTTTTTAATAAAAATCGGATATTGGCCAGTCAGTGCTGTCCCCCGCCAATATGATGGAAGTAAGGATATGATGTTGCTCAACAGCTTCAGGGGTGGCAGTCTGTAAAACCTGAAATGAAACCTGGCTCATCCTGCTTTATGGAGCTGCTAACCCACCTAAGAATTTCATTAGTATGGGTTTAATTGGAGAGTTTTAGTGACAGTCTAATGACAGTCTCTAAATGCTGTTTCAGAGGCTTTTCTACCCTGCCAAGAATAAAACAATATGGGGAAAAACTGAACCTTTGTAATTCATGGGAACTTTTTGGCATGAAATTGGTCAAATTTATAGATATTGAATATCGGCACAAAATATTGACTATGAACAGTTTCAGTTCTTCAAAAATCCATATCCTTCAAACCCTAGTTTCCAATCTCTCCAGTCATTCCAGAAGTTACAATAAAAAATGACCAACAGTATTTTGTCAAATTTCCAAAAACAACTTGATATCTCAATCATGTTTTTGTTGGGTTCAGGCGCAGACAGGTGGCAAAATGGAGCAGATGTTATTGTGGACTACAACACAGCAGATCCTCTAACCCGATGGGACTCCTACCAGAACATCTGTGACGGGGAAGGTACTGGCTACCATACATTACTCACTACATGACTCACTAAATCTCTATAGCAATGCCAAGGTCTGCCTAATGAATCAGACCCTATCTGAGTTTGTCAGTGTCTGTTTTATGAATGGAGGGAGGCCCATAGGGTGTTAGGCAGGCATTAAATGTAGTTTGCTTCACTCACTCTCTCTATGTCTGTCTTTTTCCTGCCTCCAATGTTCTTCTCTCTCTCTCTCTCTCTCTCTCTCTCTCTCTCTCTCTCTCTCTCTCTCTCTCACACACACACACACACACAGTACATACACAAACTCTCTCTCTCACACTGTCTTTCTCTCTCAGGGCATTAACAGAGCGTGACAGGTCCTGTCCATTGCTCTGGCCAGCCTTGCTCCATGTTATTGAGGGACTGCTGTGTGATTGCATTAACATGCACACACAGTCATCACTAGCTTGGTTTATGTGGCAATCTTAGCTAAAGGGAGTTATTACTCATGAGTGGGACTTGCACCGGCCCTATGGAAACAAGACTTTTACTATGGTGAGGAAAGGAAATGGCCGACAGCATTTAGCTTGGTCTAAGAAGCCTGTAGAGAAACTCCTTATGTTGCTCTATGATTATTATGGCAAGCGGTGTTGTGAGTGATGTTGTATATAGGGAATACTGGGTTCAGAGAGAGAGCATTTAGTTCTCAAGAGATTTCTGTTTTGTTGTTTCATCAAATGAATAGGCATGCTTTAACCATCCCACACACACGCATACACACTCTCACTAGCGCTTGCACACATTCACACACGCACACACACACACACACACAGACCCACACACACACACACACACTCAGAGCCACCCTGTCGGGGCGTCCCAATCCTAGCTGCGGTTGTTGCTCTCCCAAATCTCTCCACTCAACCACAGAATTCACAACAACCTCCCAGAATAGAGCGACGTGGTGGTGGCATTAAAACATAGATCCACCCATTCCCAGTCTTCAGTGAGTGTTTTTATAAGCTAACTTCAGCTAACTCATAACAAAAATGAGTTGCATTTTTTTTTTTTTCATTTAAAATACCCCAACACATCAATACAGATTTTTATGCACATCTCTGGGCATGTAATGAAAGAGCAAACACTTAAAATTAAGAATTCATCAAAGGAAAACAAAGACATCAAGAAAAAAACTATTTTTTCTTTTGCCTTAATTCCAAGGCATTCATGTGGGATATTTACAGCCTTGTTTTCTCATGTAAACACTAGATCTGAGAGGGAAGACAGGGAGCTCAGTTGGAATTCTGCATCTACTTACCAGTCCTCTGGCAGCCCCAGTTTCCCTCTGAGAAGCTGTCACTCAGAGGCTGGTCAGAAGGAGGAAGTCTAAAAAAAACGCTTGCCACTGCAGTGCTAAGGTTGTGAAAAGAAAACCTCATTTACTTCAATGGCTTTTCCGCAAATCCCCAATCCAACTGTGTGTTTATCCCCATGTGTGAATTAAGGGGTTGAATTTGGGAACACTGTTCTTTGGGAAAGGCTGTGTTTTGTGTTTACTGTTAGAACCAGTTCATTGTCTTTGTTTAGATTACAGCTTACAGTAGAAACAATGAATGGTTGATGAAAAGTGATGAAATGAGAAATGTGCAATGGTTCTAGTTCATCTAAAAAAATATGTAATGTAATGTCTTAGATCTCATTGAGTAGCCTCTCATTCATATTTATTGATCGTATACCCGTCCCATAGAATAGCTTTCCCTTCATAGTGATTTCCTCCTCTCTATGCTTCCAGTGAATCATAGCAAACCCATGTACAAATTGCCTGTTGGATTATTAGGGAATGTTTCCCAGAGGGCTGACTGCTGCACAGCGGAAGCACACATGGAAGCCAGGGCTGAGGGAAATGATGATCATCATTAAGCTTCTGACTCACAGGTCTGGCATATGAGAGGTGTTGGGATGGTAGTAACTGAGATGGGATGGAAACGGCAGGGTAATTGCATAGTCAAACATAACCAGACCTCCTCCTGTGATACAAGAGCAGCTCAGATTGTGTCACTCTCTGCACTGTTATTGGGAGATTATTCTGGGATTGACCATACCACAACAACCAAAAGATGTTTGATGAAGGCTAGATATAAATGGTAGGTTTTGGTATGACTGAGATTGTCAAGTTCACTGGATGAAAACGTGCTCGGTTAACCATTCATGGGCTTCGATAGGCAAAACAGTTTTTGAAACAATTGTTGAACCCCATAATTGAGTTTAGGGCACATCTGTTTCATGCTGGTATTGTACACGAGGATGGCAGGCATGTAATTTCGTGACACACAAGAGCGAGAGAAAAACAACCTGGCCGCCGCTTTTCATAAAAATTGCCCACAGCTCCAAGTAGAAGGCAGGATTGCTCTAATTAAAAAGTGTCTTTTTACAGTGTGAAAGAGTCTGGAGCTGCAGGAATGTTGTTTTCATCCTCTGATCCTCTCTCAGCCACCCTCTCTCTCTTTCTTTCCCTCTTTTTTCCCCTCTCTCCCTGGTGGGGTAGTCCCCTGATGCAGGGCAAGAGGTCGGGTTACAGCTTCTCTCTGACCCGCCTCCACTCCTAAGCCCCGCCCCACTTGTTTACATTCCTCTGCCCTTATTTGGAGAACTCAAGGTCCCCCCTTGTGTGGAGTGCAAACACTCTCACCTTCTCAGCGCTGAGGGAGAAAGAAAGCGCGGCCAACTCATTCGAACTCTGTTGGCTTGATTTGACCCTGACCATTATCTCCTGGTTAAAAGCCATGTGCTTCCTTGTGTGTCTGCATGGCCCCTTCTCCTCCTCAACTTTTGTTTTGCTGGAGACGGGGATTGTCTTGTGCACTTACCTGGCAGTGAAGGGGAAGGTAAGAGCTGTGGCTGACTGCATTTTTTCGTCAAGGAGACAGACGGGGGCCTTGAGGGGGAGTGAGTGAGGGGGAGGGGAGAGAAAGGAGAGGGGCAGGAGGATGACAGGGACATGAGCGAGAGAGAGAGGGAGAGAGAGAGAGGGAGGGATATGGAGAATGGAAGACATCTGTCTTAAGAAGTGTTAGCACCTTGCCAGGAGGAATCTTGTAAGAGGGATTTGTTGGAGTACTCCCGGCGGATCTGACCTGCATGGGCCACACTTGGAGGCCTCAGCCAAGGCGGTACGAGGCTTTATGTGAGTTCCACCAGCCAGTCGTGTGTTTGTGTGAGCGGGGGGCAACCAACACAGGAGCTTTTGGAGAGGAGGAGGGGAGCTTTTATCATGCGTGTCTGGTATTCAGATCCTCCAGTCATGGTTTGACTGAAAGGCAAGTACTTAACGCGGTAGACTGAGGGAGAAGCATAGGAATCATGTTCCAGCTCTCTTTGTTGAGGTAGAGGGAGAGTGACAGTCAAACAGCAGCATTACTTCGCAACACTCTTCGCATGCACTTGGAATTTATACTGAGTCCTTGTTTTGTGTAAGTCTCGCAAAGTAGAACTTGTTTTCATGGCTTTTGAAGTCTTTGGAGCAGTGATGGATTTGACTGTGCCTTGCAAATGCCTGACCTCTGTGATTTTTATTTTGCTTTGGAGGATTAAGGAGGTTGTTTGGACATATGCTGGGGGTCAAGGGGCAGGCGGAGGGAGCGGGGCGGCTTACTCACAGCAGGGTGAGGAATGCAGAGGTCAGACTCGGGAGACCCACAGCCTACTGACTTTCAGAGCAGCGTACAGATGGATCTCCACACCTCTTATATAACCTGAACACGAGGAACACCTATGTCTGCTGCCACCTTGCCAGTTCACCTGGTGGCCCAGGGGGGGAGAGATAGAGGCTGTTATGGCAAGATGACTTGTAATAGCTTTGCTTGAAATAGGTTGGATTAGAATACTGATAGGAGTGGTTAGATTATGTGGTTGATTTTGCTTCATGTTAGTTTTTGGTTGTTGTTTTTTGCATTTCAGATCACAAAATGACTAATTAGATGGCTTACAAAAGTATGGAAAACATTTAGCTTTCCAGTTGTATAAGAAATGTACTGATGGCACCGGCATGTATTTCTCAATGTCTCAATTCAGTTCATAACATGGTTTCCTCTGTGAATGTGTCTATTTCCTAGTTACTGCAAGTCTAATCTGAAATGTCTGTTGTGAAATGTCTGAACTGTTGTCTTTGTCAGTGGAGGTGTGATTATATGTCTGGAGGTTTGTCAGTAACTCATTCTGTATGATGGAGTCTTGTTTGTGGGATAACCTATCTGTGCGTGTGAACGTAGTGTTGTGTTGTCTGTGGTTTTGTACTGTTTGTTTGTGTTTGTCTGTGTGAGTTCATGGTGTTTGTGTGTGCGTGTCTATGTGTGTATGCGTGCCCATACCAGCTGACCGTATGAAGGGCTGCATTTCTTCTCTTTGCAGTGCCACGTTCTCAGGGCCTAAACCAGGACAAAGCAGCTAACAAGAGGAGCCCCAACGGAGGAGCGGCCACGCTGGGCCGAGGGGCCCACACAACCTCCACCACCTCCAGTCCTGACCACAGTGATCACGCCCTCTCTGCCAGCAGTGACTCAGGCCTGTCTAGCACTTCTCTGTGGGCAGACAGACCCACACCTACAACCACCAACACCAACACCACCACCACCACCACCACCACCACCAGGCCAAACCAGGGTCCCAGCCGGCAGGAAAAGGCCCAGCTGAAGCGCCTCCTGAGTGGCTTTGGTCTTGAGGACCCCTGCCTGGAGGAGATGGCTGATCAAGGCCCCAGGGTGGGCATCCAGCGTATAGTCCCTGCCCAAGTGCACATCAACGGAGACCCCCGTCCCAGGGAGAGGGAAACGGACATCTTAGATGATGAGGTCATGACTGGTCATGATCTGCACAGCGTGGACAGCCTCGGGACCTTGTCGTCCTCCTGCCACAAGAGCAGCCAGAACTCCCTGCTCTCAGATGGCTTTGGGAGTCCTGGAGGAGAGGAGCATCAGCTGCCCCAAAGCCAGCACCACCACCAGCACCCTGCCGCTGCCCACATGGAGGAGTATGGGAGAGGCTATGCTGAGGCTACGAGGGGCTATCTGGGACCCCAAAGCAACTCTGTGGCTTCCTCTACTCCCAGCAGCGCTTCCATGCCCAAGCAGCATGTTTATAGACAGGGAAGCTATTCCACACACTCCTGGGTTCGCCAGCAGCAGATGGTAGCTGCACAACAGTTCGCCTACATGCCCGAGGATGGAAACGACACAGAGAGGTACCCAGGGAACAAGCAAGGGAGCAGCCCACCTAAAGCAGGCCTGCCCACTGAACCACAGGCTCCTACCAGGGACACGAATGAAGCCCTGAGAAAAGCAGTGACTCACAATGAACAGCCAACGATAAACAATAACAATAACAACAAACGGGATGAGGAGTTCAAATCTCTGACAGTGGACATTGACAACTCCATCGACCAGCTCAACCAGCTGATCATGGACCTGGATCCCACATTTGTGCCGGTTTCGACCCGCTCTAGCTCCATTAAGAGGAACGGCGGGGCACATGTGAATGGCTCAGCCACCAAATGCGCCAACGGCATCAATCACAGACTCAACGATAACAATGCAACCACCCTGCAAAACACACAGCAGACAGGTAAGATCGTCAGACAGTCTGGGTGTGGTGGTGATGGTGTGGTGTGGTGTGGTGTGGTGTTGTCTGGAAGTGTAGTTTGTGGTGAGTTCATGTGATGTAATGCTATGCAATGTGGTGGTGAAAAGGCTGTAGAAGCGGTAGTGACCAGGCCAGATAAGTTGATTTCCCACTAAACATTGTAAAAGATATACTTTTCCCATAATAAAACTACATTAATCAATATGCTAGGTATATTTTAATACTGTGCTCTGTAGCTCCTCTCTGACTGCTTCCAGCATCAACTCCTCTCCTCCCTCACTACAGAGTTAACTTCACAAAGCACACCTTTACTCCCTCTCCCACCTGGCGAGTGTTAGTGGAGCAGAAATAGCAGGGTTGTTGCCAGGTTTTCTGATGTTTTCAGCATGTTTCTGAGGTAAAAGAGCGCCGTCGAGACTTGTCTGTGTACAGCTATCTGACTACAGGATCAGTGCGGTACATGAAGAGAGGGAGAGCAGCTGTCATCGGCCTCTCTGAACACTGCTGTGTCTCACAGTTTGACTGTGAAATACAGATATACCGCTTACATAATGAAAGTCTTTACAGTCCTTTACAGTGGATTTTCTAACTGATGCCACTTTTGCATCAGTGAATAAATAGAAAAGCTGTTGTTTTTAGATGTTTTAAACATTATGTCACACACACACACACACACCTTTTCTTCCTTTTAGTGTGAGTCATCTCTCACTTATGCTTCCCTCCTTTTGTCACATGGTTACTGCACAACATTACACTTTCATTTGTGTTCTAGAAGAAAAATAATAGATTTCTTATTCTCAGGATTTGTTGTTGTTATTCTGAAATATTTTTTTTTCCAATGTGCATTTTCAGGACAAGGATTTTGCTCATTAGCCGAATGTATTGCTTAGGACGCTGTCTGGAAAACCAAAAGATTAAGTCTTTTGTGATTTGGAAATTACAGTTCTCATCAATACCATGTGATCAATATATTTGATTGCTTGTTTTTCATTTTCCTTTTGTTGGTAGGGCTATTGTGCAGATGGACCCAACATTGCTTTGACATAATGTGTATTTAGACATACACCAAAGTTATTTCCACATGGCTCATGTTCAAACTGATACCAAGACCTTGTTCAAGGACACACACCATGATGTTGAAACACTGTGCAAAAGAATTTAAAGAATGTCCACTGCCTTTCAGTAACTGTGTGTCTCCTTCTAGCAACTTGCCATAAGCTTTCACAGAAGTTGCTGGATTAGAAATTCCATTAACTCACTTCAGTTTGTTGCCCCTACAAGCCCTTTTGGTGATTAAGATAACCTTATTCCTGTCAGGTTTTTTTACAGATTAAGTTATTTTAATGGCTACCTTTTTCCCATCCCATATTTTTTTTCCTCAAACTTGGCAAAGTCTATAGTTACAGGCTATCAAGTTTGGTAATGTTGACTCAATGATAGTCAGTTGATAGGTGCAATGGCACTCCATTTTGTTTTTTTTACCTGGAGCCTAGTGAAGCAGAGAAGACAGAGAAAGCCGTCTGGCTGTTAGGTGTGTGTGAATCACACCAATATGTACCTGTGTTTGCCAGAGGGCACAAAATGGGGTGGGCTGAGGAATTTCCAGGAGAGGAACAAGTGTGCCCCGAGGCAAAGAGTTTTCCATTCGATTCCAAAGGCGTACCTGTCTGTGCATATCAACTACACAGGAGTGCCATTCCAAAAAACAAGCACTGAAGGCTATAACTTGCCGATAATATGTACGAAGCAATAGCATGTCTGTTTTGGACATATGGTGTTATCAGTTTGCACTGGTGATAGGGGTCATGTCTGAGATTCATTATGTCCAGCTGAATGTACCTAGATGCTGTTCAGATTTAAAGGACCAAAAGTGATTTATGAGATAGGGAGGCTGGTTAAATTATTTTAATTTTATGGATGATACATCATGACTATTTAAAGTAAATTTGTCCGGAGAATTTCAAATTTGGATAGATTTATTGTGGCAGCTGGTACTGCTTTCTGGTCAAAGTTTGTATCCAGTATCCAAGTCATTAGACCAATTGTGCTTTCTTGCTTGTGTTCCTTATGTCATTGCACCTAGGCAATGTGATGCCAAATATATCATTTGAATTCCTTCATGTCAAGTTAGGTTGCTCTTTATTCACAATTTTGTCAAACTTGATTCTATTCTTTTATTTTACCCAGTCTGATTCAAATCAGTGACTCTCTTATGGTGGTTTGAACGCTTTTTAACATCCATCAGTGAATTTGGCAGGTGAAGAAAGGGATGAGATGGGGGAGGAGAGAGGTTAGTGTATTTATGTTGTGCCAAGGATCTGGGAGCTGGGGCTGACATACAGCTACTGAGGGAGTGAGGAGAAAAACACAGGGAGATGGAGGATGAACTCCACCGGGGCTGGCTAAAATAAGGCCTGCAGGCCAAATTTGGCCCTCCACAAAATATTTTTTCCCACAAGGGTTCCAGAGGGCAGTAACAAGTTTTTGAGATAGCTCCAGTGGCAAATGTCAGAAAAGTCTGGGCAGCTCCAGTGTCCATAAATACTGCAATATTAACACACCATACAAAACATCCGTAGCGTTGTGCATATATTGCTACATCCTTTACTTCTTCGAGTCATACATGATAAACTTCAGAGCTGAAACCAAGAAAATACATCCACAACCCTTTTTTTCTGTTGATATCAGAGTTATCGCTTTGATTAATTTTTTGTGTTTTTTACTATGTTAAATCAAATGTATGTCCCGATCTAAGATTTCTCCTGAGGTTATATTAGAGAGGTGGGGTGACGGAAGTGATGGCAGTGAGAGTCATTAGAGAGAATGAGAGTTTGTCTCTGTCGCATGATAATGACAGAGCCATTCAGAGCCATGCCCCCTCAATGAGCTCAAGTCCCCATGACCCCTTCTCACACCTCTCACACCTCCCACCAACAAGCAGACAAAAGGCATGCACTCACTAGCTCAAGGACATACACACACACAAACACACACACACACAAAAACACAGTTCTGCAGACTGGTGTGTATAATGTAAGAGGAAAAACTCGCATCACTCTGATGCATGCATGCAGAAACACAGACACAAACAGTTTTGCCATCCATCCATTGCACCAGACAATGTGTGTGTGTAATGATCCCCAGCATTAGCACTTCTGCACCATTAGCATTCTTCAGGGCTGAGAGGGCAGTGCTCTCTGGGAGGGCTCAAATTAACACCCTGGTGCTGAGTGGCAGCACTCTCCGGAGTAGCCACACATTGTCACAACATTGACCAACCCCCAGCTAACCCCCTTGGCATTCCTCAGCTGTCCTCTCAAAACATTAACAGCAGTGCAGGCATCAGCTCCGGGGTCAAATACTGCTCGAATGAGTCCAGGCAGAAAATAAATAAATAAATGACTTCCTGGATTGACAACATTGAAGCATCAACAACCAACAGAAAGCAGCCATGAAAGTAGCCACCCCACTTCACATCAACTTGTTTATACCTCAGTTGTTTTTGATTTAAAATGAATATGATCACTGGAGCACAAAGGTGAACGTATGCCTTTATTCCAGAGCAAACAGACTAGCATTTCAACACTACTGCACCTTGACTAGGATGAAGATGCAGTAGCATTGAAACGTGCTGCAGTGATAATCCCCTATTTTTCTGAATGCTCTCGCTGGCTGATAAGTGGAATCACTGTTGTTTTTATTTTTAGTGTTTTTTTATTGACTTGGTTTCTTTGAAATCAATGATGTTTGTAACTCTGTTAGCACTGAATGACCTGCTTGTCACTCCTGTCCATCTGTGTGTATCCAGCTGTCCAGCCCAGCGAGGTGCGGGGAGACAGCATGCGGACTCTGAGTCTGAGTCGCCAAGGAAGTGATGTCACAGATCGCCCAGGCTTCTGTAGCTCAGGGTGGGCTGGGACAGAGGAGTACAGGGGCCCACGGACATACTCCCCCTGTGTGCCACAGCCCCAGGTAAATACAGTGTGTGTGTGTGTGTGTGTGTGTGTGTGTGTGTGTGTGTGTGTGTGTGTGTGTGCGGTTTTTCCCACCGCTACATGCATTACACTTTTATCAGTGCATGCTGGTGTGTTCATACTTGTTGATGTATGACATCCTACTCACAGCGGATGCTCACATGCATGGTTTTACCATATTTGTGTGTGTGTGTGTGTGTGTGTGTGTGTGTGTGTATTGTTTGTCACAGCATGGCATATTGTACAGGAGTGACAGTGTTGACTACAGGGCGCAGGGTCCCGACGTGGACAGCGGGGTTGAGGCTGGGAGTGACATGACTCCGCCCACTCCTGCCTTCCCCATCTCTCCCCCTACACCTTATGGTAAGAATGTGTCATTGTAAATACACATTTCCTTTGTCCATGTGTATGATTTAGCATGTATTTGTGACAGGCTTTGTTGTGCTCAAATGTTATGTTTTTTTGTCTGCCATGATTTTTTAACTTGATCCTCATCTGCTTTTGTTTTCCAGTGAAAAATATGTCGGAATTCACTCACCTCAGGCAAACTCCATCTCCTAGCATGCAGTCTTATGGAGGCTACAGAACAGAAGATGGTAGGGTCATATCTCCTTTATTTACAAACTGAATAGACTCGTTTGAGAAAACAGAGCATCACATATAGCTGTAATATATAATTCTTCATTTAGGGTGAAGAAAATAGTCTTAATTATTATGAATTTAACAGCAGGGTCTCAGAATAGACATTAGAAAACGGAGCAATACTAAAAAAAATCCTGTTCTCCATTGAAATTGATGGTATATACTGAAAATACAGAAATGTCATTCCATTGTGAACCCAAAATATGGGTCGCCTGACCTTTTTGAATGAGCCTTTGGAATTGAGGCACCTCATTGTGGGAAGTCAAATAATGAACAAAGTGCTCTGTGAAGGAAAAAAAGCACAAATTAAGTCTGTTTTCTTTGTGCAAACCCTTACTCAAGCTTCCCTCCATTCTTCTATTCATCCACTCTAGTTATTTTTTTTTCTCTCCCAATTAAAGATAGTGAATGAGTGACAAAAAAGACATGCAGCGAGCAGGACATAATTGCCAGGGACTCACAAAGAGCTAAAAGTTTTCCTTTCATGGCTGCCCAGCACAACTTGCCAATGTCTGCATGTTTGGATTCGCTATCTCACCAGTATAGAGTTATTTCAGGTCCCCCTTGCTTTAACTAATAGAGCTTACATTGTTGTTCGTGGAATTTTAGCGGTTTTGAGAAAGAGGCAGGAAACAAAGACGCCTCATGAATGCCTGCGCAGGGAGATTCCTAACCAGTCTCGGCTTCCCATGTTTGGTTTTTGGAGAATGTCTGCGTGGTTTACATCCCGAAAAGAAAACTTTTTTAGACATAATAGTGATGTTCTTCAGATTAAAACTGAGCAGTTTTTGTTTCTTTTCGTGTGGATGCTTTTGCTGTGGTGTTTCTCTGTGGTGGAACACACCCTTGGTACGACATTGTTCTCAGCGATGGGGAGAGTTGTGTTTTTACAGCACTTTGTAGCACTGCCATTTGTGGACTTTCATGTCATTTCCCAAAACTTTTAAGTATTCATTGTTTACTCGCTCTTTATCAAAGAACTATCTACTAGATAATTAAATCAGTTTAGAGACTGTCTGCCCCCCCCCTTGAATGGAGACCCAGAGCTTTAATAATGTTTGCTCTGTTGTAGTTGGCATGGTTTCTGAGCACTGTTGTGACTGAGTGTCACTGGAGAGGCACCAGAGTGCTGATGTCAGAGGTTACCCACATACAGAGGGACGATCTCATTACAGATCTGACATTGATGTCCATCTGACCCCTCATTGGCCTGTTTCTATAGCGATCTATGTCTAAGCGGTGTAAGAGTGGCAGCGCCTCGGAGTTGATCTGTGCCCCTACTGTGCTCACCAGTTCAGACACCCAGGCAAGAATCACTTCATTCACTGCTGCCACATCTCCATGGTTACCGTGGGTCAGGAAGCATGGCACAAAAACACTTTTCTTCCTCCATGAAAGTGTCTCTGTGTACACAGAGGGGAAATGGGGACAAAAAGAAACCAGTTCTTGTCAGCTTTGCACCTCTCATTCCCATAAAAGTAACCCATAGAAAATCTGGCAGTAGACCTATATGGAAACATGTGCTTTCAAGTTGGGGGCAGCTTGCTGTCAATGGCTCCAGGCTATGATTGATTAAAGAAAAGCTTTTAGATAATTATGTCAGAGGGCTTTTAATTTCTAGCTGCAGTTGAGTCTGATTTGTTGACTCGGTGGTTTATGGCAGGGGTAATGTGGTGATCTGCTTCATACAGATCGATGGCTGAGGTTGAGGGAGCAGACGGGATTTTCATTTTAATTCCAATGTTGATTGATGTGTTACTGGAAAAAATCCAATGCTCTTCCCTGAGGGGAGTTCTCCATACCTTGTGACCATTTTTTCATATCATGTCATCTTAGGTGTTACAGAGTTTAGTTTTGCCTAGTTTAGCTTTTTGAAGTTCATTTCTCTCTTTAATTCTCCTATACCCATATTTTTCCTGTACCCATATTTAGTTTCTTATTTATATTAAATAAAAAAAATAGCTCTACCTTGACGAGGAACAGAATCTTCCACCCTGATTGTCGATGTGATTATGTTTGAGGCATCATGTCTTATTTACTCTCTTGCTCTCACGCAGAGCCCCAGGGATACTCAGAGATGATTGGTCATGTTGGACGACCAGATGATGGCTTGCCAGACTCCTCCCTCAGCTGCCACAGGTTGCTAAGTGCCACACGCTCCACCTCCATCGGTGGGACCCTCCAGCGGACAGATAGGTAGAGGTCCATCCAGTGAAAAGTCTTTCTGTGTCCCTTTGAAGATATTTGTACACTTTTACACATGACGGCTTAATGGCTAATTGCGAGTTGATGCAGTTTTGCTGCATATTTATCATACTTTTGTGATCCTTCACCTTTGTTTTTCCTCTCACCTCAAGACCACTGATGGGCCAGCCCTGGCCAGAGCATGCCATCCTGAGCCGCCACACCTCCCTGAGCAGCTACCCCACTGCCAGACAACCAGCCCAACATTCCATGTCACTGGACTATGGCCACCACTCTCCGCCCCAGGCCCATCCCCACCCTCACCCTGCCCCCAACGCCCACAGCTCTCCCCGAAGCAGCCAGCGAAGCCACGTGGCCCGCTACGCTCTCAGCCACAGTCCTGCTCAGAGCTTTGATGAGCAGGAGGACTCAGGCCTGGGCTATGGCACAGACTGCGCACCCTCCACCTCCTCTCTCCTGGGAAATGGAAGCATGGACAGGGATCTTCTGACCTCCATGGATGGACAGAGTCAGTCACAGCCACTCCAAGTGCAGCCCCCACTCCTGCCCCCACTCCTGCCCGAGAAGAAGAGGGCGTCAGATGGGGAGCATTCCCTGGGAACAGCCTCTCCAGCCCTCAGTGGCTTCTCAAGCCCCCACAGCGGGAGCTCCCTCAGTATTCCCTTCCCCAACGTCTTGCCTGACCTCTCAGCTCAGATGCCAGGCACAGCCTCGCCATTACCAGGTAAGCTAGCAGTCCTGAGTCAGCTATCAATCCATCCTGTGTATTCTGCAGCTAATGGCCTCATGAGTATCACATGGCTTGATTTTCCACACATGAATGAATACTGCTACAGTGGTGCTTGGTACACTGGCTAATCATTTTATGTGTTTTCCAGATGTACTGGCCAGCAAACAGGTGACTGTAAAATTTGTGCAAGACACATCAAAATTCTGGTACAAGCCAGATATCTCAAGGGATCAAGGTAGGCTTCCAATTACTGTCTTTTGTTTCAATGTAATAAAATAACTGAAACTGTTTGCCAAACTATATGGCAACCTCACACTCATTATGTCATTGTGTTTCTCTTCACTCAGCCATTTCAGTCCTGAAGGACAAGGAGCCTGGCTGCTTCATCGTGCGGGACAGCCACTCCTTCAGAGGGGCCTATGGGCTGGCCATGAAGGTGGCAACGCCGCCACCCTCGGTCCTCCAGCAGACTAAGAAAGGTACAGTAGATGTGCACGAAAAGTAGAACTTCTTCCAAGCTGAAATTTTAATTGACATGCTATACTTATTGGGTCTGCATTGCGATGCAGGAAAGAGAAAGAGAGAGAAAGAGAAAGGAGCCTGACTGTCTGCATATCTTAGAGCTAGGAATCTTCTAAATTGTTCCTGTGTGAATTATGCCTTGTTCCCAAGAGCTCTGTATGATAGTGGAAATATTAGGGATTGGACCAACTGAAGGGACATCCTGTGAATCACACATCACACAACCACACACAAAGCCCTCTACAGTTACAGTCCTCTGTACTCACCTCCATGGCTGGAACCTGAGAGTTCTGCCTCTGTTTGTGTGTGAGAGCTCCTTGCTCTGGGTCTCTCTCCTGGGCACTACCATGATATAGCCAAACAGACCCCTATTGCCAGGTAGTCTTAGATGTGCAGCTAATGTTTCACCTCTTAACAATGGATGTGCTGGGTCTATAAGCCTGCATTGATCCCTGGGCCTTCTCCAGGGAAGGTCCCTGCCCCACATAACTTCGCCTGATGTAGATGTTATATCAAAGGGAGTCAAAATCATGCTGCTACGTTAATTTATTTCCTGGTTTGTTTGTTTAGCGTATTCATTATGAAATATGGGGGAGCTCTTCTTGGAACCAAAACAAAGTGCGAGGGACTTCAAGAGGAACTGGCCAAATGCTCCCAGCCAGCATTCTCTGGCCTTGTTTCAATGTGAAAACAAAGACTGACTGATTGAAGTTCCTCACATCAATTTCTCCTCTTCAAAAAAGGGCCCAAGGACATTAAATCCTTCGCAACATACTGTATATTAGAAACAAGTTAAGATACATTTCTCACCAAAAACAACACATGGTAAGGGCTACCTCTGCCCTCGTACCCTTCCCCAGCGCCAGTCCACCGCAGCGCACAACCCTTCCAGTTTCCCCCTCACACCTGTCTTTTTGTCTGCCTTCACCCCTTTGCAGTCCAGTGGCACCTGTGGTGACATCATGACACGGTCCTTCTCCACACTCTCAGCTTAGGGCATTGTGGCTCCTTAACAGTGTGAAACCCAACCCACCTTAAGGAGAGGGCCTCTCTCTGAGCCTTTGTGTCAAGACATTCCTCACATAGACTCTGCTCCTGCCCCCTCGGAGGCGCTTCTGTTGAATCATAATCCCATTAATCTCTGGAGCGATTGAATGTGGCGATTTAATATGTTTTATGTAACTCTTGGAGGCTGGGAAATTACTTGTTAGACTGAGGCGTATACTTGGAACTGCTATTTAGGTCAGACTAAATAAGGGGTGTCAGATAGAGGACACATTTGCTCGGACAGAAAGCAGACTGGTGCTATTGTGAGGAATAAATGACCTCTCATATCTATTTTCCTTTTATGCTCTTTGTTTCTGACAGGAGGAGATCTATCCAATGAATTAGTACGCCACTTCCTTATCGAGTGTACGCAGAAAGGAGTTCGGTTGAAGGGTTGCCCCAATGAGCCCTACTTCGGTGAGTGTCCACTCTGTTGTACCGTTGGTTTACAACAGTGACACCCCCTGGTCATAAGGCTGCCCTACACCACAGAGGCTGTGCACAATACTGCCCTCTCCTGGTCACTGGTGCATTGTGCAAGTGGCTGCTGTTCAGTAACGTCATCTGCAGCATGACATGACAGATTAACTAAATGGTTTGATGTGTGTTTGGTTTACAGGAAGTCTAACTGCATTGGTCTGCCAGCATTCAATCACCCCCTTGGCCCTTCCATGCAAACTTATCATACCTGACAGAGGTGAGAGTACACATACACACACACACACACACATATACACATCCAATCCATTCACCTTGTCCGAAAGAAATGATAAAATGACACTAATTTAACTTGGGGAGACCGATCATTATTTAGGTTTTACGAGGTTGTTTAATCAGAGGCTTAAAGTCAAATCATAAAGAAACCAGAATGATAAGGAGGAAATGAATGATGGTCACAAATATTATCTATCTACATCTATCTATCTATCTATCTATGAGTCAGCTATCAGTCCATCCTGTGTATTCTGCAGCTAATGGCCTCATGCGTATCACATGGCTTGATTTACCACACATGAAGGAATATCTATCTATCTATCTATCCATCTATCCATCTATCCATCTATCCATCCATCCATCCATCCATCCATCCCCGTCTCTCTGTCTGTCTGTCTATGTAGTCATTTTTTTTCTTAATGTAGCAGTGACACTGTTCACTGAAGAATCTTGCTGATGTATTTTTTGTTTTCCATGTTCTCAGATCCCCTTGAGGATGTTGTGGAGAATACCTCGCAATCAGTCACCAACTCTGCTGCTGAGCTCCTCAAACAGGGAGCAGGTAATCAGACATCTAGGATCACTCGCTATGAATAGCCGTGATGACTAACCAATGATTGCACTGTAGGCAAACAAGGACACAAATTCCACTCCATGGGTGGAATTTGATTATACCTTTGGTGATGGTTGAAGGGCCGCAAAATCGAATAACTGATATGTACTAAAATAGAAGAGCACACACAATTCTGGGATGATCATCTTCTGAATATTTAATGTTGAATGTATATGTTGTTATATATTGTATTTGGGATGTATATATGTATAGTGATATACAGTATATAGTCTTTTGTATGTCCTGCAGTGTCCATTTGCACTTGTTCCATGTGCTGTACTATGAAACTCTGGAAGTTGTCAATTATGTCTCTGCACCAATGTCACCAAGACAAATTGCTGTACAGTTATTGCACCTAGTGATTAAAGTGAGTCCGAGTTTTAATTGGAGTTTAATTTGAAGTTTAATTTGAGTCTCTCTCTGCTCCGGCAGCCTGTAATGTGTGGTACCTGGGCTCGGCCGAGATGGAGTCTCTCACAGGCATCCAAGCGGTGCAGAAAGCCACCAGTATGACTCTGAGCTCCGAGCCCCGTCCCACCTCCACTGTGGTCCACTTCAAGGTCTCCAGCCAGGGAATCACCCTTACCGACAACCAGAGGAAGTGAGTACCACACACACATGCACCGTACACGTGTGCACACACATACAAAGACCCACTTAACACAATAACCAACCCTCCCCTTTCTCTTTTTTTAGACTCTTCTTCAGGAGGCATTATGCTGTCAACACAGTCATATACTGTGCATTGGACCCTCAAGATAGAAAGTGAGTAATGCAGATTCAACATTTTGACATGTCATTTAAGGATTTTCAGGTTGCAGGTCATGGCTATAGTTAGCCCAGTCTATTACACTCCAAGAGAGTGTGGTATGACAAAATGTTTCATAGATAACTTGATTCAAACAATGGCAGGAAACACAAGCAAGGAATATCAACAAACTTGCCCATGATTGCTCAATCCACAAGAAAAT